>NC_090933.1:449218020-449521050 GCF_040938575.1 Ambystoma mexicanum | reverse complement strand
CACTAGAGTCTAAATGGAGGATAAGGGGAGCTATCAGAGAGCATGTTAGAGGCGGGGACTAGAGGAGTATGGAACCTGTATGCCAGTCAGACCCAGATCAGGACAGAGCCGCAACAGGGGAGACTACGCTTCAATTCAGGATAGAGACGCAAACTAACCAACCCTACTAACAATTTCCCTTTCTGTATACACCTCTCAAACTCCAAACCAAACACAACCAAAACCTACAGCACAACAAACCGCACAAACTTCACTACATTGCAACAACAAAACAAAAACACACATAGCCTTGCACAACAGTACACGACGACTACCGGCCGCAAACACCCCAGGCCCAGCCAACGGACCCACCGGGCCGAGGCCGCCAACAGCGCATCACTGCTCTCTTGCACTTTTCCTGCTTCCTCCCACTAACTCAACCTCCCCTCCTCTTTCAGAACCGCCAGAGCGCCAAGGGACCACTACGGTGGTGATAGTGCGCGGTACAAATGTCCTTTAACATTAACATTAACGTTATATTGTCAGCTGGAGGGATGGGTTCCTCCATTTCTCAAAGTATGGTAAAGAGCTCCTTTGTGTTGGAACTGTCCTTAGCAATCCTGTCGTTATGAAGGTCTTTCTTTCTGTTGATTATTTCTTTTTTGTAGTGGCCAGCAAGTTTGGTCAGGTTCGTTCTATTTTCTACTGATGGGGTGTGGTGCCATAAGGCTTCCAATTTTCTTTTTTTTTGCCTAAGTTCGTTTAAATGTGGGATGAACCAAGCGTTTAGATGTGCTCGCGGTTTTCTTTTGCGTATTTTGACGGGTGCGATAGAATCCAAGGCTTTGGACATGGTTGTGCTGTAGGTGTCAACTAGTATATTGGGGTCAGCGGATGATGATAATAGGCTCAGTGAAGGCAGGATAAGTGGTAGAAGCCTGTCCACTGTGATATCTTTTTTGTTCCTGGTAGGTTGTGGAGGGGCTATGATCGTATTAGTTTGTGGCGCGTTTGTCCATTATCATAGTGAAGGCAATCAGGTGGTGATCTGTCCATGGTAGTGGGGAAGTACGGTTAATGGAGAGGTTACAAATTAGGTCGGCCACCCAGTCGAGGATTCTGCCTTTTGAATGTGTTGGTTGATTCTTTTTTTGGGTAAATCTTTGTTCTAGGAACACATTGGCGATAGCTTTGGTGTGACTGTCTGTGTGGCCATTGAAACCAAGGTTGAAGTCCCCCAATAAAAGTACCAAAAAGGTTTCTTTTGTATTGTTGGAGAGGATACTTGAGATGTCATCCTCGAAGGATCCAATTGGTCCTGGGGGCCTGTACACCAGATAGATTGTTAGTGTCTTAGAGTTAGATAATTGTATTTTCGCTGTGAGCATTTCACAGGAAGTAATTGGAGGTGATGGTATAAGTCTGATTGCTAGTTGTGTTTTGGCTACAATGGCGATACCTCCTCCTCTAGCGTTGGTTTTGCTCGCTCGGAGGATTTGGTAGTTTTCTGGGACCGCTAGAGCAAGGGCTTGGCCTGCTGCGTCATGTAACCATGACTCAGTGACTGCTAAGAGGTCAAGGTTATTTAAGGTGATCAGGTCGGCTATGTCTGTGGCATGTGCTACCAAAGATTTAGCGTTTATTAGGGCCACGTTAAAGTTGGCAGAGTTGACAAGGGTACAGGTGTTTGTGGATTTGGGTAGGCTAAGTTTAGTTTTGGCTGGTTTCTGCATTGTAGTTAAGGCTAGTTTATCAGGATAGTGGGGTAGTTTAGATTTGGAATGGTTATTGTTTGGATAGTGGTCCTGATTAGATCGGGTGCTTGCTCGTGGTTCATGGAGGCAGGGTAACCTAGCTCGAAGTTTGTTGTTCCTTTCTATGACAGACATGGTATGGATCTTATACTGGCCATGGTCGTCGGTAGGTGGCCTACTGTGAGGCAGTTAGTGAAGGTGGTCTGGAGGATAGTTATTATAATGGTAATTGCTAGAAAGGTTTGAAGGGAGTTTCTCATAATCATATTTGCAGTAAGGTACAGACGGCTAGAATCAGGTTTTAGGAGGCAGGAGGGGTATGCTACGCCAAGAGGCACGATAGGTTAAATTCGATTTTTAACTGATGCACAGTAAACATTTAGAATGTAGTGCAGTTCAAGCATTGTGGGCAAGTTTCAATTTCTAAAGGTCATGCACATAGGAGGCAGTACGCAGCGGCCTAGATATGATTTTTTTAAAACGATGCACAGTAAGCAATAGTATATAAGGCAGATGAGGCACAGTAAGCTAGTTTCGGTTTTACAAGATAGAGCACAATAAGCATAATGTATAAGGCAACTAGGCACTGTGGACACGTTCGTTTTCTAGAGTTAATGCACAGTGAGTAGTACAGTGTAATGCAATTGAGGCACAGTGGTCTAGTTTCAGTTTATAGAAACGGTATGTAGACAATAGGTTGAGCCACAAGATTAGCACATAGGGCGCACATATAGATCGTGGGCAGAGTGCAGTGAGCAAAAGACAGATAACTATGTAGTAGTATGCAATATGCCAGGCCAATTGTTAGCATTTAGGCATACAATTGAAGTATGTAAGAGTAGGCTAGTATAAATGCAATAATAGTTGGCTCTGTGGGCAATCCGTTACTTGCTGTGCTGTGTCTGGGTTGACATACAGTTGTAAGTAATTAGTAGTTAAGCTGTACAATATACTAACAATTTGCAGAGCTAGTCATAGCAAGGGCCATCAGAGTAGGATAGTAACAATTTACAGAGTTAGTCACAACAGGTGCTAGCAGATATAGAATATGCACATAGCTGGAAGGACTTGTGGACAGTAGGGAACCATACCATACAAGTGGGTACAGATTACAGTGTAAACAGCCATAATTTCAGCATGGTATAGTGAGAAACCACATGTACAGTGTGCCATTCAGGTAAAACGGAAACAGACAAGTCGATTGATAAACTAGTAGCCATGCGTGCACGTGTTGTAACGGCACATTGGGTATCTAGATACAAGGTTAGGATACTATTGATGCAGAGCAGGCGTAATACATAAATGAGCAGTTATATAGTATGCAATAATAGAGTGCGAATAAGATTCTGCTGTGTACGATAGGAAGGCGGATAGCAGTAGCAGCGGTGTGGTATATGCAAGAGTACGTGTTGTACTTGGAATTGTTACACGTTGATGTTACAGTGCCAGGAGTACAGTTCTGAAGAATATGTACAGCGTGCGGTTACAGTGTATAGCACTGTGGCTATACAGATAAAAGGTTCACAGCAATTCAATTAGCTATAGACACAAAGAGTTTGGAGAGTCTCACCTTGTTTGCCAAGGTTGTTAGATAAGTCTCCTTAATAAGCAATGCACTAATCACGAGCAAACAAACAGAGTTTACTGGCAGCTCGCAGCACTGTCAGCTCTGTCAGCCAGCCTTCTTTCTAGGCCTTACTTTGCAGGCCGGCTGAAGACTTCCGGCTACTGGTGGTTGGCTAAGGCAGTGAGCTGCACCAATCCGCTCGCTTCTTCCAGCCAGGCACTTGTTGATGTAGGTCAGGCACTAGATGTTATCAGGGCAGCGGCCATCTTAGTATGAGAGTCGCTTCAATGATTCCAGGCAAATATAAATCGAATCAGGGGAATAGTAACGCAATCAGTCGGAAGATATGAATGCCCCTACTCTGGATGAATGAAGCGCAAGATGCAGAATGGGAAGATGTCAATTATGTAGCACAAGTTGTCGGGGGTCGGAGGAGCATCAGAGCAGCTGGTTAAGTACCAGGGGCTTACCTCGACGACACAGGCCGGATATCAGATGATGTGCTGCTCCTGCAGCACACGGCAATGCTAAGGAGATCCAGCTCCGATGGGGGAGCAGAATGAGATGTCAGATGCAGATAAGAATGCTGGCATTGGGTTGTGTCACTGTGGGTCCAGTGACACCAGCATAGCAAGACACTGACTATGCTAGACGAAAGGGGAAGGGCTCTTCCGTCAGGGACGTCATTTGGGGGTTGCCAGAGGTAGCAGCTGCTACCCTTGGTTCCCTCTCTGCTACCCTTAGACTGTCCCTGCTACTCCTGGGCCACTGGACAAAGAGGCAGTGCCAAGAGCAGATATCTGTGTGGCACCCGAAAAAGCAGTTGAATGTGCTTCAGCTTTTTTCATCTAGAATCTAGATCTAGTTAGCTGGAGAAATAACAGAGAGGCAGGAAAAACCATGAAGCTGCCATCACTAACAGGTTGGCAGTCCATTATTTGAAGAATGCCTGAACGGTTGGGTTCAGAGGTGGGGCTGTCTGTGCAGCTCCTAGCCAGTGCTGTAGCAACAGGAAGGGTATGGGGGCTAGGTCTAGCTAGCTGGGAATGGGTAAGAGCAGCCTTCAGTACTCAGTGACAGCAGAGCATGAACGCAAATCTCATCTGTTTTTCTGGTTGTCTGCTTTCCACATCCAGTGGGCTACTGGGCCTGTGATGACAGAGATGTTCCCCAGTGGCTTCTTTCAACAATCCTGCCTGGGCACTGTGTGACCTGACCCAGATCTGCCAGACCTGCATCACAGGACAAGAGGAAAACAAGTGTCCACGAGCTGTGGATCAATCCCGTCCCCTGCACACTCATATTATTGTATGAAAACAAACAATGGTTAAGTACTTTTCACTTATGTTCTGGTGGACTAATTTCCGACTCGACCATGCTCAAGGGAAGCAGTTCTTGTTATTAAATTATCTAGTATAGTTATTGTGTTTGTGACCACCATTCACTAATTTGTAACTCAAAAATGTCAATTCAATTACTTACTAATACTTGTTGAAGATGTAATTAATTTAATCAAAAAAGCAATGGAGATCCACAAGCAGATTTACAATTTTCATTTTATATTGATACACTGTTTAGCGTGCAATCAGTATCAAAATCTATCAACTTTAAAATTCAACGCGTTTCGGAAACCATGTTTCCTTCATCAGGAGAAGTTACTTGATATTGAATTCCTATGTTCTGTTACTCAGACACTGGTATCTGTGTAATATAAAACTAATATGTATATGTAAATATTCATGTGGCTATGTGTGAAATATTGGCTATAATTCAGAAAAAGCAGTAATCCTACCTCTCCTTGGTGCCCCAGCTCTTGTGTGGTCATATAATCTTTTTTCAAATAACTAAGATTGTTTAAGAGGTAGTGGTGGAGGATCCTCAAATTAAGTCACCTAGATTGATAGATCAATTGATCTGGTAAATATTGTGACACAGTTAATAATGACTGACAAATATTACAGAAGTATTGTGAAAAGACACCTACCTAGAGGTGGAATGATGCACCTGTTCACAGTGGTAGTGTCGAGATGTTCTGTTTGTAATGTGGTTAACTTGTATGTGTGTAAATATATCTGTAAAATTCATAAACAGACACAAAATGTTCCTTAAAGCCTAAAAGTGGATAGCCGTGTGGTTTGGGGTGGAGCCGCTCTTACATCAGTCTCAATCAAAGATGAAACATAGGCAACTAAGGTTCAGTCTTAGAGTGGTATCGTTATCACGGTTATGTGGTACCGATTCCCTACTTGAGTGTAAGTGCACGAAATGTTGTGCGGTCTAGAACCAGAGTAAAAATCATACTCAGTCAGTGTCATTTAAGAAAGGCGCTAAGAAATTCAGGTTCATAAATCCTATGTTCTTGTTATTGTGGCTGCCGCTAACATGCACAAGTCTAAATGCATGTCAAGATTACATGAGCTAAAGCATGTGGGAGGCCACGAGCCCGGTCCCCAATTAAATCAATATCCTGTCTAGTGCATGATAAGATGTAGCTCAACAGTAATAAACTCTCGCTATTGCTGCTACGTTTTGACTGTGCACGTAATTTCAAGGCAACCGATATTGGTCAAACGCTTGTGCTTACCTAAGTTCAAACGAACCGAAGTGTAGTGGGCGCCGCGATCCAGAAGAAGCAAGAATCGCGTGCCAAATGTGAAAGCGCTTTTCTAGTTCTGACGTATTTTCGGCGTGAGTGTGATGACCTGAATGAATGGATGATCATTATACTCGTGTTGGGTGCGTAAATCAAAATGTTCCACCGCCAGTGGTGTCACGGTAAGAGGAAACAGATCCTCAGTCTCATATCTTCTTGAGTTAGATGTTATAAATATCCCTATGTGGGCCTACATACATAAAAAGATATAATGTGCTGATAGCGCAAAAGTCATCCCATATAAAAATATAAAAATGGGCGACCGAGTCATCGGCCCCAAGTATCTAATGAAACATGTTGATAACATGCTAATTATGGCTAAAGCAGGTATAAAGTCTTACGATATGTCATATGATGCATTGTTGTTCCCTCAAATCTTATGGTTATGTTAAATTGGGAGACATAGAATCCCCTTAAATTGTCAATATGAATGACTACTTCAAGAGCGTGGAGCACCTCAGCTCACATTCTAATTATAGAGCATATTTTAGAAAACCATTAGTACCATATGGTAGGTAATACCTACGTTAATCCACATTTCGATTAAAAACTCTAGTAATGAGGTCACATCTCATGTCAGGAAGTATTGTACTGATACCACTAGGCATATGCCAGAGTATCTCTTTGTAGTCAAACCATCTTTAATTAGCATCACAGGCACACAGTAGATAATTAATTTGCATGATGTTGCTCTCCGCCTTTGAAGAAAACCCTCTGTTGCTTTCTGAATAAAAAATGTATACATATTTGGAAGGATTGCTCAGGGGCAATGCACTTGCTTTGGACTGAGGATGCAGTGCAACATGGGTTTAGTTCCTGCTTTGAAGCTGAAAGAGGCTGGCATTAAGCAAGCTATAACGGACCAAAGAAAATAACAAACATTGGCCTTTTCTAGGGGTGATGTCATGGAGCTGCTGCTACTGTTTACATTTTTACATTTTAAAAACCTGTGATTACTGTGTCCTGCAACACATCCATTCCCTCTCCCATCTAACAAAGAACACTGTGGGTTTCTTACCAAATAAGCAAAACAGAAAAAAAAAAACAGAAAGGTGATGGCTGGAAGGTTTCAAATCATTCATAACAACTAGCACAGCTCTGGGCAACCAGCCAGACCATATTTCTTTTCTGGTTGGACTTGTGTTGGTCAGTTGCCGTTTCCAGTCTGTGGCCAGACACTTGGTAGGCACTGGATGTCTAGGCTTTGGGGTTTAGGCCTCTTCAAGATGCTCTGTCTGTTTACAGTTTAGCCCGAGTGATGTAAAATAGTCCAGGTTGTTGTGTTGGACGTCTGCTTACATTCACAGTAATTTGGTCATGTGGGCCTATACACACTGATAGTAACGCTGCAAATGGTGTTCTATTCTTGTTTGAAATGTATATCATATTACAGTGATATCGTAACCATATTAGTCTCATTGTACCATGGAACAATGCTATGTGATGCCACTTCCTGTTTTGTCAAGGGGTGAAAGGTTGTGTGCCATCACTTGGGTGAATACGGGTGTAGAGAAGCACTCTGGAACTCCGCGTAGCTTGAAGTGATTTCTTGTATAATTTCAACAGTGCTTAGGTGCTGTACAGAGTCTGATTCTGGGCTACAGAATCCAAAGTATAAAGGTTTGGTATGAATGCGGATTGGGATTTGAGCTGCTTTCTGTAACCTTGCATAGAATATACAGTCTGTACACGACATCTACACATCAACAAGTCAAGGTGAATGTGGCATGGAAAACAATGTTCAAAGCAACCCTGCCTCCAAAGGGCGAGCTTCCTGTGAGCTCAAGTGGGCTATGGAAATTTCATAATGAAGACATCGTTAGTCATTATCTGTGGTCATGTAGCAAAATTTACACAACACACATTCAACCTTAAACTCAGAACATCGAGCGATCAAGAAATCCGTAAAATAGTGCAGTCATTTTCAAGCACACAATGGAGAGACACGGATAACCAAGGAATAATCCAAACCACCATAAGATGGCGCCCAGGGAAACACGACGGTTTCCCCATCTGTACATTCAACAGCAAGCAAGAAAGGACTATACACACAGAGGTCCAGTAAACAAAAACACAAAGTCAGAATCACAACCGTAACGTGACTTGCAGACTGTGGAGTGAACTGGAGAGAGGAGACGTGTGAGCGGACCAGTGGAGGAAAACGAGGGAAGCGAGATAGGAAACGAAGCGGCTTGCCACGGAACTAAAGTTTAAACAACGTGGTCGCACACACGGCCTGTTGAGGACTCGGTGCATGCAGCAGTACAGTAGACTAAGGTGAGAAGTCCAGAAGCAGAACATTTGAAAACCATGCAAGAGATTGAATCAGGGCTTTGTGTCTGGAGCACAACGCTATCATGTAGCGACTGTTCCCAGCACAAAACCCACATATGCATATTCACAAATTCCGATTAAAAGCGGTCGAACTATTCGTTTTGCAGATCGGGCAGAACACACATGGAGGATAAAAAATTGATGAAGATATAACAGTGAAGCTTAACTGACGAGGCTTAGACATTTGAAGACGGGAGTGATCCACAGTGTTGCAGGTACAATGACCTATTGTGTTGAATAGGGAAATCTTTTAAATTAACAAAACACTGAAAATAAGGATATAAGAACTAAACAAAAATATATATATCTATTTACAGATACAACACTTTTGAAGAATAGAATTTGGTCGCACCTGATGAAGGGCTCAGATAGCCCGAAACGCGTTGAGCATTAAAGAGTAAAAAGATCATTTATAAAATAAGTCTATTGTGAACTTGGGACAATTTTTGAACTATAAAGAGCCAACGGGAAATCAATTATCAAAAAAATCAAGTGACCTTGGTTTAAAAACAACTCGACAAAAGATTTATATTGTTTATGTGTTCAAAAAAACGGTATACAATCTGAAAATACAAGATTGCATGATTGAAATGTTTGTTAAAATGTTTATTTTGAAAATTAACTAAATCAAACAGACACATTGATTGAGAGTATTGCGAAACTTTTTATTCATTTTTGGATTAAAAAACATGTTTATATCTAACGAGATTTAGCAATTTGTTTTGCATGTTTCATGCTCAAAAGTGTGCACAGAGTATGATCATTTTAGCTAGAGTGATCACACAAACCTGTGTGCCATCACTTCTCATGATGTCATTTGGGGGCGGGTCAAATGACAACACTGACTGTGATGCTATCAGACGTCAAGGGTCGTGTGCTGTCACTTCCCCTACCCCTGGCAGTTTGGTGAAATTACGTCCCTGTCTCTCGTAGGTTTTAATAACACAGCAGCGTTACAGAAAATAAAAACTCAGGTGAGGCATGAATCGGATAATGGCAGGCCACTTTTATGTTGAGTTATGGCAAACAGTTTTGCATAATCAGTGCACAGTGGTTACTCTGCTTGAGATTGCCATTTGGACAGATGGCTCAATGTTTTCACGCGAAATAGCCATTTCATATACACATAGAACAGTATTCTGATGACAAAATATAAATGTGATGAGTCTGATACAAATGTGCGAGGCACTGTTCAATATTTTGTCACTATGCGCCTCCATTTAGTTTTAGAGTGGTTATCTTGCCTGCACATGCATACGCTGCCCACAATATGCACAAAAGCCTAGGGCTAAAAGTCGACTTGTATGCACTCAGGCATGTGTCCAGTGGCTGCCTCTGAATTTATAAGGTGTGGGTTGTTAATATGTGCTAACATGCCAGTATTGCCACTTTAAAAAGCAAGCTTATGCTGCTTGTGCCCATTATATGCTGGTACTGCCGCTCTAAAAACACATTTTCATGCTGGCAATAGATAATGAAATCCAATGCTGCTCTGCAAAAATACCTTTTGCTGCTGGCTTTGCCCAGTATAAGCTATTAATGTCACAGTAAAAAAGGTTCCTTGATGCCTGTGCCTGAAACATGCCAGAACGGTACTGTACAAATGCATTTTCATTATGGCTTTGCCAAATATATGCCGGTATGCCACTGTAAAAACACATGTTTACAATAAATGTGCCACATATATGATTTAACTCTGTGTGAGGTCTACACTCAAAAAGTATAGAGCTGTGATTTTGATAAGATTGTGCAATTCCTACGAATATTAATGCAAATTCAAAACGGAGTATGGGTGAAAAACACTTTTGGGCTTTCAGCTATTACTCAATGTATTCAAATAATAAATACGTCATAAAACATTAATGGGAGCAGTGTTTCATTCTCCTAAAGATTGACTCTCAATAAAAATGAACTATTAAGTAGTTATTGCATTTTAAAGAGTAATTAATTTTGATCAAACTCAGTTATATGATTTGACAAAATAACATCTCACTTAATTACGATGTGTGTAATGTAATTAATAACAAACAATGGCAAAGTGACTTAAAAATATCTGAAAGATATAAGAGACAAAATCCCTTTTTTGAATATCTTAATTCAGTCAATAATAATATTACAGTCACAATGAAAATGAACAGGCACAACATTACATTTTTAGATTAAAGGTAATGAAGGCAAGCACCACAGTGAAAACAAATGTGTTTGTGAAACCTACTAATCAAAACAATTTATGAAGTGCTCATTGTTTTCATCTACACCAAATGATTCACAATTTGCCTTATAGTCACTTTTTGAAATTAAAATAATTGTTTCAGGGCAACAGGATTTACAAAAAGAATATGATCAACATTGGACTACATTTCAATCTAAAGGGTAGGATGAGAACACATTAGGGGTAGTTCAACATCAAATATCCTTAATCAACAGAGAGTCATTATTACAATCATTGTTACAAGCAAACCAACAGAGACAATCACCATCCCTGGTGTATGTGACTATTTATTCTAAACAGGATAATTACATTACAATTATCATCACAAAACATTGGAAAATGGTAATGTTAGGTAAATGCACAAAACGCTGTTTCCGAATCCCCCAATGTTAGGAATCAACATTTCAATAAGATAATGTTGATTAGAGCTGAATGAACATCAAATAACACCCATGATAAAAATCACAAAAAGAGGAACCTATATATGTTTGAGTTTTTAGCATTGTAACAACTTAATCAGCTGAGACACAATTCAATATCCATTTACAGAGACGACTATCTTTTTAAAAGATAGGGCAATTTGCAATTTTGCAGTAATGTAGTGTATGCTATTAAGTGCCTGATTCATGGAACGTTTTCCTATGGGATTGTGCCATTATAAAACACTTCCATGAACCAGGCCCTAAATGTCAATGTGGATAGTACTATGTGGGATTTAATAACTAGGAAAGCAAAACGGTGCTGGTGTGAACATAAATCAAATGTTAGAACAATGAATGTTAAATCCCCTGTAGAAATCCACTACAGAAAAGAGTGATAAACTATTAAACAGATGTGGTTTATTATTTTGGAGATACTGAGAACAAGAGGAGGAAATGTCTCACAACATTTGACCCAGCATGAAATGTTTAGGATCAACACATTATCCTCATTAACACCTAAAGAAATTAACGTAGATTGGGATTTGAGTTGTTATTTGTAAATTCGAAATCATTTTTGATTATTACTTTTTTACCATATAACTCTTTAGACTATTGTCATTTAGAGAATTAGAGCATTTAGTGAATATAGAGCATTTGGAGCATTTGATTCCAGATTGTTTGTAAATTCAATGTAAGCATTTGACGTTTCCATGAATGTTGACTTTTAATTTCAAGAATTGACAGACCTTTATTTGCCAGATAAGCTCAACTAATTGTCATTATTTGTCTAAATATATTGTTTTGAGATGTACATCGATTTTCGTATTTCCCTAATGTACTACCAGTTAGATTTGTATTTAAATATGGTTTATAGTGAATAAATCGAATTTAAAAAAGTCGAATACCAAAATGTCAGAAAAAACTAAATTTCGAATGTGTTTTTTTAAATTATTTTTTTTAATGGGGGTGTCCCCCCCCCCCCAAGGCCCCTGTTTATTTGTATTAGCTAAAGCCAAAAAAACATACAAATAAAAAAAAACCACATTCGGATTTTTTTTTCTGATTTTTCTTTTTTCAACATTTTTGTATTCGACTTTTTTCATTCGACATTATGACTGGCCACCTTTACATATATGTTAAGCTTTTACCATCACTTTGAAAGTCAGCCAAGTATTGTGACCTCAAAATAACTCTGGTTTAGTTGATTAATATGGCACTGAATATATATTTTTTACTTGGGAAGATTGAGCTTATTCATATGACTTAATTCACATCGGGCAGCATCCGACCAAGTAAATCGAGAATTGCTGTGGAAAATACTCTGAGCACTCGGTTGCCCAGAATGGCTACTGCAGATCATTGTGACTTTACACACAGAAACGTCAGCACAGATACAGTTGGGTAATGATTGACTCCTTTCCAGGGACATCCGTATTGATAGAGGGGTAACGCAGGGATGCATTCTTGCTGCCCTGCTTTTTAACCTCTACGTTTCGGATCTCCCATCCAGGATGTCATTGAGCACTAAATGCCCTCCGAAGATCGGCCAGTGTATGATGACAGCCATGCTAACGCCAGACAACCTTGTACTATGTGAACACCCATTGTCAGGGATGCACGCAATGCTGAATGCCCTTGTTTCCTAGCCAGAGGAGCATGGTTTGACAGTGAACCTAAGAAAAAAACCATGTTGGTGGCATCATGCCACATAAAGAGGCAAACAATGAGCACGGACCTTAGTTGTATAGAATGTACCCAATGCTATTCGTTCATTGGACTAGAAATGAGTACCGAAAAAGGAATACCGCAAGAATATAACATCCAAATCTCGCAAAGCCAAGCAAATCTCATTCATGGTTCTTAAATGTGCTCTGGATCATGCAGGTTTTACATTGGTTGGGATCCTTGTTTTGTATAAACAGCGGTTCTGTCCGGTAATGTTATTAGGGTTAGAGGCACTGAAACTCCATGACCTAGATTGGTTGCAGGTACTTGAGTGCTTCATTTGGCGCTGTGTGTTAAAGGAATGGTTTGTTCAGAAAATATTATTGGCCAAAAAGATGGCCAATAATAAAACAAATACCTAAAATATATATTTTTTTGAAGTTCCTATGCAAGGTTTTGAGCGAATGAAGCTCAACTTTAAAATTGCAAGCACTAGGGGGCATCCATTTTGTGATTTCAGGCAGCCTATCTCCATTGACATCTGTTGAGTACATACGCCTAGAATTGTGTCTAGTCTGCTGTCGTTAAAAGCGTTAGTACTCAAACGAAGAGAATTCTTCTTAAAATGTAAAACTCTCCCCACTTGCCCTCTGTTAACAATGCTTGGCGCAAACTATTGCCTTGACCGGACACCTGAGAAAAAAACATTTGTGAAGTTGGTAAAAGAGGCATTTTGTATGATTGACTGGAGACCTCATTTTAAGTGATGGGCAAATGTTCTGAAATTAAAAGAGGCCTTTTCTATCTGCCTGAAAAAATGGGATTGGGCCAACAATTAAGACCACCTACAAAAACTGCCTGGCCGCTAGCAAGTGGCGCAGGTCACCAACAAATACCAGAAACCACAGGGTTATCTTTTATGTTACCCCGACCCTGAAGTGTGTCGATTCAGATTGTTAATGCGCAGCAACCAGCTCCCTGTAAAAGCCAACCATGGAGCACAATGAAAAATCCTGCGGTAAGGGAGATTCTGTAGAATCTGTAAGATTCTTTCATGTGTGGAAACTGGAGACATCTGCTCACTGAATGCCCTAGATTAGGCCACATATATATGACTCTGTTAGGCCACTTGACCCACGAATATGAGTCGATAAAAACCCTTGAATTTTGGTCATACTACCTATACACAGAAAATGGGTCTGTTCACATTGCCCGGTATAGAGTATGGTGTCGTGTGAAAATGAACCTTGACGGCCCCAATGGTTGATTTATTGGATAGAGTATGGAGGGACAGAAAAAGACCACACAAGTAGTTTTATCACTATATTGCTGGAAGTGATTTAGACAATTTCAGAAGTATATGACATTTTAAAATGAATGAACTAAAAATTCCAAAATGCACATATCCACTTTGTAAGCTGTTCTGAACACTAACGGAAAAGTATATGTATGAACTAAGTTGTTTTTATGTATGTATGATAAATGTGGTTAGGTTTACTATGAATGTTATTTGTTTAATGTTTGTAAAAGTTCATTATTGAACTAAATACAAATATATTAAAATAAAAAAACTAAATTAATTCACATCCACGCTGGTCGCCAAATTAGACAAGCACCTAAAATAGTATCAGGCTAGTTCTTTGCAACATAAGAAGGCGACATGCGCTATGAGGTCGGAAAACAACTCTATAAAGAGCATAATTCAGCAGTTCAGCGATCAATGTGCAGAGAAATAGAATTTCAAGTCTATTAAGGTAAAAAATCGAGGGAATTAGAATCCTGCACCTAATGGCTTGGCTATACAGAGTTATATATATGGATAGAATCATTTTTTCATATAGGAAGAGGAGGCACATTCCTTATTTGCAAAGATTAAGGACAACTAGTTTGAAGACAAAGGCATAATTAGTTGGTTTACATTCTCAGCTATTTGATAAAGCGTAACAGCTTAAATGGTAAAGATATGGAAAGTAATGTTTCTTTTTTTTATTTAGACCTTCATCCTTTGTTGTTGGATAGCCACCTACTGGATTGTAAAGATCAATGTATCCTGATATATGAAATAGCTTTTTTGCACTGACTGATAATCCTGAATTGGTCCCAATTGCTTTTAGTGGTGGTAAGCAGATCGTGATTAATTGCTTTATTTTAACTTTAGTAGTAGGTTATTCTAAATCATTATACTATCGGAAGTATTTGCCCTCTGTTTGACGCATTCTTACAAACTTGCTGAGTATTTTTGCTTTAATTTAGTTGAATTTATGTTACACCCATCGTCATTAATTGAGATATTATTTTGTCAAATCACTTAACTGAGTGGGACAATAAAATTGATTACTTTTTAAAATGCAATAACTTCTAGATCTTTACATTTTGTGAGAGTCATTCTCTACGAGAGTGCAACATTAATATTTATGTGACATATTAATTACTAAAATATATGATACACCACTGTAAAATTAATGTTCATGCAAGCTGTCCTAATATATGCCATTATCACAGCAACATATGTATGTTAATTCTGCCAGTGCCCAGTAAATGCCAGCATGCTACTGTTAAACCCAATTTCAAGCTGGCTGTACTCAATATATGCCAGGCGTGCCATGTATACTCCCATGTGCAGGCCGGCACCACCCAAAATATGGCAGCATGCCACTGTAAAGATGTGTTTTTATGCTGGCTTCACACAATAAAACCCAGCATGTCACTATACAACAGTGCTTTGTATAGTGGCGCAGAGTGGGGCGAGGAGTTGTCTACCATGGTGCCGTTTTGGAGAGGAGAGTCTGCTTACCATTTCCTTGCCACAGAGGAGGAGTTTGCTCTGGCTGATCTCAGTAAAGAGCCTACATAACAACATTTGCTGGGAGTAGTGCGGCACAGAGAGTGGGGCGAGGAGTGGTCTATCATAGTGCCGTTTTGGAGAGGAGAGTCTGCTTACCATTTCCTTGCCACTGAGGAGTCGTTTGCTCTGACTGATCTCAGGAAACAGCCTACATAATAACATTTGCTGGGAGTAGTGCGGCACAGAGAGTGGGGCGAGGAGTGGTCTACCATAGTGCCGTTTTGGAGAGGAGAGTCTGCTTACCATTTCCTTGCCACTGAGGAGTCGTTTGCTCCGACTGATCTCAGGAAACAGCCTACATAACAACATTTGCTGGGAGTAGTGCGGCACAGAGAGTGGGGTGAGGAGTGGTTTACTGTGGTGCTGTTTTGGAGAGGAGAGTCTGCTTACCATTTCCTTGCCACAGAGGAGGAGTTTGCTCTGACTGATCTCAGGAAAGAGCCTACATAACAACATTTCCTGTTTACCGGGGACGACCACTGACCTAATAACCCTCCCGGGGAGCACTTTCTACGCTTGATACATCACATGCGGCTTTTCACCTCAGATTATAAGAAGGCTTAGTGAGTACTTTTGCCTTTTTTGCATGTTTTTACACAAATATGAAACCCAATCTACGCAGCGCCACTATGCACGTGGGTAAACGACTGCGCAGCCCTTCGGTGGGAGAACTGCACCCAACCGGCACAATAAAATATAAGCAAGTGGGCGCTGAATCCATACAGAACTCTTTGCAGAGTAAAATCACAGGCTATTATGGAAGGCTGGTCTGAACTGAGGCTGTAGCCTGAGTTGCCCCTCCACAACTCATGACATTACTGATATCGTATAACCGAAGGAGAATTTCACACTATCACTGTGTATCCACAATAACAAATCACTGCAAAATCTGTGTCTAGGTTTCCGGAAGAATTCAATGGGACATACTAGTGGAGCGCTGGATTCCTCTGCAAACTTTGATAATATTATCGGCACGCAGTTGTCGACCACTCCCGATTTGGAGCAATTGATATCACCTTTGAGCTCTTCTGGCCCCTCTGATAGTGAGAGCAAAAGTGATATGGACTGTGAGCCCTTTGCTCTAGCTGAGCTATCTGGGCGGGGTCAGCTAGCGGAAGTGTCATTGTCCTATCCCTCTACAAATACGATGTCTGCCTCAATTGAGGCACTTTTGGTCCTCTGCTCCAACATCGCAAAGGAGCAGCAAGAGCTAAAATATATCCCTGCAAGGGTCGTAGAAGCTATTTTATGTTCACATGAGGCTGCTGTTAAGCAAAAAGTATGTGCATAGGATCCATCACTCATTGTTCCTCCAGATAACATTACAACTACTGGAACATCTTTCTCCCAATCAATTGTTAATCTAACAACACAACTGCCGGAATCGGCCAACATTGACGAGGCTCCACGTCCCTCCTCTAATGCCAACTCTGCCACTTCTATCAACGTATCATTACCTACGGTGCATAATGATGAAAATCAAGTGACCCTTTATGAGAACAATCACAATGTACTAATGGGGACAAAACCGTGGAGGAGACGCAGGGGCCGTGCTAGCCAGCTCCTCTATGTTACTGGAAAAACCTGCATTACATCACTAGAAAACTAAGACAGTGTTGGTGCCTTGCAATCCTATAGTCTTGCCCCTCACGAGGCCTCAAATGTCCTAACTTCACAGCCACATTGCCACATCATCCGGAAAACTAGACTTGCAACAGGGGACATAAGGTTTTCAGTCATCCATGGTGTTGGTATCGTATGGCAAGCCCAATTGCATGGCTGCATTAATAGGTGGCTACAGGCTAATGGTCCTTCCAAAAGCGTAACATGGGCATCACAGGAACAACTCCATGTTGACACTGTACAGCACGTTGCTCCTGACTTTCTTCAATTAAATATGACAAGCATAACAAAAAGGTAACAGCATAAAGGCACAAGAATTCCTGACGCATCGGGATGCACACCCGAGAGAACCTGTGGCTACCGACATGGATAATCCCTTCCCTAACTGCCTTATGACAACCAGTCAACAAGGTAATTGTAGGCAAACGCATCACCTAATGCCTCATAACCTCAATGATCTGGCAATAATGCGTCCACCTACATTTAATCCGATTTCATACACTAATATGGATGCACTAATGGACGGGGAATCAATGAGTCAGCTAGACCACAGTGCTCTACCTTTGGGCAAGTGGGAAAAACTGGTGGAAATCAACCCACGAGCCTCCAGCCCATTCTTGAATCGCTGTTTCATAATGAACTTGCTTAAGAACATCCCTGCCTTAAGAAATATTAACAGCGAGGATATCATCCATGTAGAGCTGACCAAAGCTCATGGTCCCACTAATTGGGCTGTTATGGAATTTATTTCGCCTGCTGTTACAACGCTTTTGAGTGCCTATCATTTGGATCTTAAGAAACTGGGTTATCAGCTGATAGCTTGCCGGAAACACTCATTCAATGTTGACACTGATGAAGCAGTAGTGGAACCGGTGACCAAAACTTTGCTAAAAAAGCCCCAGGACCATCATGTCAATTAAAGAATGAGTCTACCCGCCACTAGAGAAAAGCCTAAAAACTTCATTGTCAGCCACTCAAAAGGTTATTGATCAATGGACGCTGTTTTGTCTTGACCTGCACACCCGAGATACTGTAAATGGTCCTCTTGGAACACACATGGATTTAATTCATGTCTGGCCAACACAGATGGTCGTTCTTTGTTACAAACTATTGATGTGTTTCTTTTGCAGGAGACGTGGCTAATCGATAACTTTTTCATTGACGGTTTTAACATACTATGCAATCATGCAACGCATAGATCAAGTGGGCGCCCGATGGAGGATTGGCCATAGGGGCCAGAACTAATATATCACTTGCACCCTTTATTAAAGGCATTGATTCCCCTTGTATCTTAACAACTATTATTACCAATCCTGACTATAAGGATCATAATATTCTCATTGTAAACATCTATGACTCTCCCCAACGCTGAGATCCAAGGTGGATGAAATATTGAAACTCCGACGTAATCCATGTCTGTCGCTATATGTACTAGTGGCTGGGGATTCCAATGAGCAGATAGTAATTACACCACACAATGAGGAATGCACTGACTCTGGCACTAACACCTCCAGACACAATACAGCTTGTTTAGCACCAAGACAAAAGGTGCCTGGATGGGGCAATTTCTTAGAAGACCATGATTTAACATGTCTTAATGCCAAGGAGGGTAGGGGAGTACCCCTTAAAGTAACCTGGACCAATGGCAAATCTGAATCTTGCCTGCACAATGTATTCGTGAGCTATGAACTTTGACCCCTTCTTTAGTGCCATTTTCCTTATACCCAACATTCTTAGTGACCATATGCTCCTGAGCTGGACATGATCTGATATGAAATGATATGATAGTTTATTTATATAGCGCCTATACACAATGTGTTTCATGCCAGCTGGGAGCCAAGCACAAATATGAACAAAAGCCCAGGTGTCCCTTACCTTGTATAAATAATCGGGGCAACAGACTCACCTGGTCTGATGCAAACATTGAGAGATTCAAAACATATGTTCGCTCGGACCATGTCTGGAAGGAAACCACGTTTGCACAATACTATTTGGATATGCGTGAGATCATGCAAGTGCTTTCTGTTTCTCTGAAGCTGCGGCGTGTGGCCAATCTTGGGAAACATGAATTGAGGGGACCTTTTGATCTATTAATAAATGAGGGAAAGCAGTAGTATCAGGCTCTGACTACAACTGAACAGAGAGCTGCAACAACTTTACGCCAACAAAGTGCTCTCTGGGCAATGCAAATTGGAAACTTATGTTCAAACTTCTTCATATCAATGACAACAAAACATTTTGGCCCTATTACCAGTGCTTCCTGTCCGGCATTACTAGTAAATAACTCAATCCCATCTCTGAGACAGCTTGGCTCACCCATATTTCATCATTATACTATGATGAAAGGATTGTTGAAATTCCTATGGGTGAGGCTTCAAATACTCTTATCAAGGGCACGCCAAACTTGGATTTTTATCTTGAGGATAACCAGGGAATCATCATGAGACTGCGCAATTCTAGAGCCCCGGGCCCGGATGCAATTCCCAACATTATCTATAAATCCAATCCTGACTATTGGTCTGGGAATTTGGAGTGCTGGTTTAGGAACATCTTACTAACTAGGTAGGTGCCCTATGGCTGGCGGGAGTCCATATTGATCCCTATCTATAAGAAGGGCAATGTGGGGGACCCCTCCAACTCCAGGTTACTGCCCATGTTAGATACCAGCGCCAAGGTCTTTGCATAACTGATTCTGAAAAAGTTGAACATCTGTGCTGAAGCTAGTGGCAGATTAAAAAAAGGTTTCATTCAGGCTTCAGGAAAGCACACAGTACAATACTTATTGCTTGCATACTACAATACCTTGCCTCTGAAATGACAGTCAGCAAGCGGAAACACTACGTGTGCTTTGTTGATTTTTCCAAGGCTTTCAACTCCATCTTTCGGCCACTGCTTTTTAACAAATTGTGACAATGGGGCCTGGACCCTTAGTTTTTGTACCTCATAATGGCCTTGTACCAAGACACCACAGCGACCATCTGCTTGAACCAATGGGGGAGATTTTATCACAGCTCAGAATTAATGTAGGACTTAAGAGGGGTGCATACTTGCACCCCTGCTGTTTAACCTATATCTTTCAGACCTGGATGAAACTCTGAGAGAGATTCATAACTTCTCACCTCGTATAGGTAGGGAATCTATTCCGTTGTTAATGTACATGGATGACACCGTCCTTGTGGACTGTACACAGATTGGGCTCCAGCGGTCTATAGATGACCTACAGAACTATGCATCTACTAACTACCTTGGCATCAATGTCAACAATACTAAGGTAATGATACTAGGCAGTAAATTGAGGGGGAACAATTCCTACACTTGGAAACTCAATAACTCCATATTGGAAGTAATGGACAGATACATCTATTTGTACAGGTCCTACCCTTTTTGCCATGAAGACTATGTCAAGACCAAAATATTACAAAAATGGTCAGTGATGAAACGCTTTATAGCAAAACAAGGTGGGAATATAATCAAAGGGTTACTAGCTGTATACACTACCAGTATTGTTCCGGGATTAATTTACAGGCTTGGATTGCTCTCAGAATCCCAGGTTGTATGGCTCGGAAGACTGGAGGAAAAAATCCTCAGATCAATTCTGGGGGTTCCAAGTGCTATCCCGGAGGAGGCTCGCCATTGCAAACTGGGCCTACATTCTCTATGGACTCGCTGGTGCATAAAACGCTGTAATTTCTTAGTCTCTGCTTCGACCAACAACCAGACTCTTGCAGGACATTTCTCAGATAGATATCGAGCCTCCTGTCTCAATTCTTTCTTGGCAGCATTAAAAGGAACCAGATGCACACATTTTTGCAACAGCGACCTAACGCAGCTATAAATATGATTGCTCCTGATGTATTGGATAGGTTGAAGCAAAAGACCTCAGACTGGGACATTGCAAATACTATTTCTAATGTGAGCAGGAAAAACAGATGTACTGAATACAGCAGACAAGGCATTTTCCCAATAAACCCTGTACTTACGTAACCAAAATCTGTACCAAAGACCTAAGAAGGTTTATTAGTCGTATTTCGTATTTCTTTATTTGTATCACGCGCCTGGCCCAAGGGCATCTGGGCGCATACTTTGGTTACATAAAATCAAAAAAACAGTTACAGCACAGAATATACAATATCGGGTACTTACAGGTGTCATTTACAATAAATCGAAGAATACTGTAACATGAACATAATGGACATCATAAATATACAATTGCAAGGCAGGAGATACATTGTCAGGTACATCTGGGTGAAATTTACAAACAAAATTACAGAGAGAAACCGAAGCTGGTGAAGGAACGCTGTGAGTGTGTGCTACTGGTGTGGGTGTAGAGAGCTACAATTTGGCTTTGCTATTAAATACATGAAATGAAGGTTCTAGTCTAAGTGGGGTGGGCAAGGAGTTCCATAGTTTGGTGGCAAGGACTGGGAAGCTGATATTAACATGCGGTTTAACATCCTACCTACCTATGAATATATTGGTGGCTGGTCGACGGTACCCCTTGCAGACAGGATCTGTAGAATGTGTAATTGCACGATTGAGAAATCACAGCACGTGTTAACACAGTGTCCCAATCTCAGTTCACAATACCAAAAGGGATATCAAGCCTTTGGCTCACACATGCTGGATGTGCAGGGTTATCAGTTCTGAAGCAGACTGGCCGGGACAACTTCCCTAGTGATTACCTGTGCAGCCTATAACCGTTCTAGGTGAAAAGATCTTTCTAAATTGAACTGTTATTCCCCTGCCAGACCGGAGTGTGTGCAGGGGTTGACAGGCCCAGCGGAACCCGGAAGCTCAGGACGAGGAGAACGGGTAACTGTGTGGGAGCGTGTGTGTTGATGTGTGTGTTGTGTGTTTGTATGTGTTTTGGCTAAGGAGAGTCTTGGGAGGGGGTGGGGGAGAGTGGGTCCAGGGGGCTAGGGGTCAAGGTAATAGCGTGGGAAAGTGGGGGATGGGGAGTGGGATGGCGGGAGGAGCAAAGGGGGGTTCGGGAGGTCGGTCCATGTGAAAAGACCTCAATAGTAAGGTTTCATGACGTATGACCTAAAGAAAGACGGCCAATATTTATCTGTCTTTTACTCATGAGACCTTAATAAAGAGGACTTTTCACATAGAAGCCCTATACCATCTGGCAGGAGGCCACGTGAATTATAGCAGGGATTGCCAACACATAGTTCTCATTGGTCCTCCCCACCCATTGATTTTGTGATGTTGCACTAAACTTTTAAACATAGTGAGATGTGTGAATGATCAATCCACCTGATAGGTAAGTTGAATCCCCTGTGCTGGCAGCATTGATGCAATGCATATTGTGTCTCATTAATTAATTGGATTTTTGAACGTATTTGGGACATTATTTGATTAACTCATGAGGATTAATTGAATCATTATGAAATGTCACTTGTAACATGTACTGATTCTATAAGGAAGAGGTAATGGCATTACAGTTACTGTGCACACTGTAAATGGATTTTATTATGAATGTGTAAATGGATTTTGATATGTTTTTTATTCCTCTGTAAACTGTGCTTAAGGTTATATTGCTTTTTAACCAAATGCAATTTTAAAACTGATATATGCTTGCTAGCCCTAATACATGCCAGCAGACCACTGTATTAGCACATATTCATGATGGCTAGGCCCAATATATGCCATGATTCTACTGTAAAAGATGTGTTCATCCTGCCAGTGCCCATACATTAGGATGGACCAGTCCAGAAAACTACTGCATATTCATCAGTATCCTTTGCAGCTCAAAGATGAAGAGGCATATCATCAGTGATAGAGTTCCTTTGAAAGCAAAGCATTATAGGCGGGGCTATTCATGTGGCCTTGGAAGCGTACAAGGCCCAGGCACGACAAGCTGCTGTTTATGATGCTGAGTTGTGGGGTGGTGCAATGTTTCCCACCTGTCTATAATTGACAACAGATTTTTGAAAAATCTACTGGGCTTACCCACCCATGCCCCACATTTTCAGAATTTACTTGAGCTGGACTTGCAGTCCATTGGAAAAACCTGCATGGCAAAGCAGGTCGACTACTGGCTAAGGCTATGGAATTTTGTGGTCTTGCTCCAATATCGGGGGAGGGGGGTAATGCAGGATGTAATGTCACAGGAAGGAGCAATGGCTCTGCCATGATTATAATTTTTAAGAAAGATTTTCAAGCCCTTGGCCTCCAGGATTTTGTGGCCCATCCAGCAACTATTTATGCCAACTGAAACGGCACTGTGCATCATGCTTTAGGGGCTGAAAGAATAGTAGAAATTGAAAGGAGATTGTATATGTCATCTCAATTTAGTACGTATAGGGCCATGAAGCTGAACCAGGGCTAAGAAGACTACCTGGACCTAATGTATCCCAAGGCGATGAGATTGCTTTTTGTTAAGGCATGCCTGAGTATACTACCTTTGGCATCTGTGAGGTCCAGGTGGAATATCAAACTAAGTTCGCTCTGCCCCCTCTGCTCAGGTACAAGGGAAGACATGGTCCACTTTTTACTTCTGTGCCCCAAGTATGCTGACCTAAGGGGAAGATCATTAAAACTTATTTTCATACAGAACCAGGTCACTACCACCCCTGAGGCTATTAGGGCCTGGCAAAGGAGGATGAAAATGTGTGAACTAGTCATGTGAGGCAAACAGCGAGCGGCCCTTTATGGGATTAATCATTGTTGGAAGATATCTCACCCCGTATTTGCATGAAGATAGATTTTGGACCACTATCAAATGAGCCCCAGCCAAAGGGAAATCCTTCCATCCATATTATATTCCTGATGAGTTTGACAATGGGCTATTGTAGTTGATAGGTGGATTGTTATAAAGGAATTAGTAACATCTCTCTGATTACCCTCTGGGCCATAGTAGGGTTGTAGGAGGATCCATAGGAGTGAAGTAGTTAGCTCTGTAATCTAAACATCTTGCACTTTAAGCACATTGGCACTTTTGCATTTTATTGTTGTCTAATAATTGCCTGAAGGAGTAAGATAAATGGTGTTTTAACTCTGTTCTTATTTCTCTAAATCTTTGGGATGGGTTCTGATTTCATCATTGCCCGGTTGAGTTTTTTATGTTTTGAAGCTCTGAGATAACATTCTGTTTTAATATGTTGGCTTTTATGGCAAAATGACTGCAATATAGCTGAAATGAATGCGTACTTATGTCTAGTCCCTGTGTTACTGTTTTGCTGGTTAAGAAACAAGGAAGGAACGCTTATAGGAATGTTCAAAATCTAAGAGCTGTAAACTTAGTTGCTTTTCTAGAGGTACCGAACCCTGTCATTATTATATCATCCATTCCTCCAACTGCTTCACACTTCACTGTGGTAGAATAATGCTCTGCTTTCTTTTCTATCCAAATACATCTGCAAATTCAGTTTGTATGCACATTTTCCTATCAAGGATTTCAGTACATGTGGACATGGCTTCCCCAGGTATATAAATAAATCACATAAAATGTCCTAGAAAGTCAAGATTGGTACAGTACATAAATGATTTATTGTTAGCGCCCCATCTTATGATGCATACAGTCAGGATACTCAGGCATTAATGACCACATTTTCAAATAATGGACATATAGAATACAAGCAGATGTTACAGTTGTGTAGAGAAAGGGTGCATTATCTGGGATATAATATCATGCATAGTTCCCTCCAGGAAAGAACCAGTATACAAGATGCCCAAGCCTCTGTCACACAAATGAAAGCATGTTTATGCGTGGTGGGATATTGTAGGCAGTGGGTGTTAGGCTATCCTGATATAGTCACACCACTTTGCAAGCCTATACGACAGAACCACTCCAATGGACAAATTAGACAAAAGAGGCATTTTACACCATCAAGAAAGTATTCCCTGGAGCTCCAGCTTTGAGTCTCCATAATTACATGCTGAAATTCACCCTGTACTGTCATGAGAGAAATGCGTATGCATCAGCATTATTGACACATATACATGGTCAGTATCAGATGCCCATTGTACACTATGGCAAATAATTAAATCCAGTAGCTGCAGGAATGCCCCCATGCCTCCATGCATTAGCTGTTCTAGCCATAGCAGTGCAATTTTGTGAGAATATGATCCTGGGATTCCCTTTAGAAGTGGCAGTTCCCCATTCAATGGTTGCCCTATTGTTGTAGACCACAACCAAACATATGTCTGTGTGCGCATTAAACAAATATGAGGTATTGCTTTTTATTTTTTATTTACTAGTGTATAATCAAAAGAAAATAGATTTTTACAAGAAGAAGAAGGCAAATTGAGATCACTGTTCAAGTTATCAGATGAGTATTTACGTGTTCAACTGAGTGCTTACGAGCTGCCGAAAATTGTTGTGGAGTTGCCGACAATGGGAAAAAAGTTTTATTCTTAGCTGAAAAAGGAGGCGAAGCTTAACTTTGGCTTTAGCTTAGATTTGTAGGCTGTTGCGGGATTGTTTCGATAGCATTTATCTTTATGAATTCTGCTTCCATTAGCTTGGCTGTAGCCACCAACCATCTGGCTTTTCACCCGAAATCAGGCGGCACCACCATGTGTCTTCTTCCACAAGGACTGAGTTGGCCCACAAAGGGGCCAAAAAGGCTGTGCGCTCTGCGTTTAAAGTTGGACAGTTTAACAACAGATGGCGGACTGTTTCTTTGTTGTCCGGGATTTTGCACAGTCTACAGATTGTGTGATTAGCTTGACTTCTTATCGCTAGGATCTCTCTTGTATGTAATAAGTTAAGCCGCGCTCTTAAGAAGGTTTTTCAGAGTTTTTTGTCTGGAAATTTTGTGCAGTAAGCCAGGGGACTTTTTAATTTCTTATGAATTGGTGGAAGATGTTTCAAGAGCTTGATCGCCACTGCCTTTTTGCCTGTGGTAATCCAATCCTCGTTTTTAAGCTTTTGGATCACTCTTTTTGGGTTGACTATCAGATCTTCTGCAGTGCACGCTAAGTTTTTGGTGGTCAGCCCAGTTGCGTAGTACTTGACATTTGGTTGATTTAAGCTCATTGTCGATAATATAAAATATCGGGAGACCATCTCATATCAGTGTTTTCCTGTAGAGTGACATTGTGGACACACTGACGGTTGCTTCTAGCGACAGCAGTCCCAGGTCTCTTCTGACCGCCGATATTGGTATTGAGTTTGGGAGACCAAGGACTGTTTTCCAGACATATCCTTCGAATTTCGGCCAGCCGGACTTCGGCATGGTGATTGTTGCTTCTAAACCCTATGTTAGGGCTGGTACTATTTTGCCTTTGTAAAAGTTGATAGCTGGCAACAACAAAAATTTGCTGAACTTTCGGTCGATCAGCCTCATTTGGGAAGTCAGATTTTTCATTTTGTCCCATAAGTACTGTTGAATTTTGGCCTCTTGTGATGACCCATCAATGATGACTCCAAGGTTCTTGAAGTTTTGGACAACTTTGATTTGTGTTTTGCACGCATTTTGTGAGACTGTTAGGTTTTAGCGAGGATCATGATTTTGGTCTTGCTGTTCTTTATTGAGAGGTTATTGGCTGACATATATTTGGCAACGTTGTCCAACTGTCACTGAAGACCTACCGGCGTCTGGTCAAGAAGTATCATGTTGTCCGCGTATAAGATTTGTGATACCTCTGTGTTACCTATTTTCGGGGGGAAGCAGCGGATGGCTACTTCCGATTCTTTAAAGTCCCCTAAGAAAGCCACAAACAGGGTCGGAGCCAAGGGACAACCTTGCTTGACTCCTCTTCCTGCTGGGATTTCTTTAGAATGTATGCCTTGTTTGTTCAGACGGATGCAGAGAGATGTCTTGGTGTGGAGCGCTATTATTGGATCTAAAACTTCTTCGGGGCAGTTCCAGACTTTTAGCTTTTTCTATAGGAGCGCTCTGTCCACCTTATCAAATGCCTGTGGTAGGTCTATGAATGCAGCATAGACAGTTGGGTATCCCTCTTTTATTTTTGCCTTGAGAATGTTTAAAAGGAGTATGTTCACAGAGGTACTGCCATTCTTTTTAAAGCCCATCTGGAAGTGGTTGATGCAGGGGGCCGTTTTCGCCCAACTTTGAAAGTGCTGTAGTAAGAGAGTTGCAAATAGTTTTCCCATAATATCCAAGAGTGCTATGGGATGGTCATTTGCCGGCTCTTTCCTGCTTCCTTTCTTAAAGATCGGGACGACCGTTGCTTTGGTCTATGAAGCTGGGGTCTGTCTACTGTTTCTGCAGTGGTCAAACAGGAGACTGATAAAGTCTGTCCATTCATTTATGTAGCTTTTTAGGTCCATCTTGGTGAGGCCGTCGGGACCCGGCGCTCTTGATGTTTTGAATGGCTGTGCTTATGTCTGCTTTTGAGGAGAGGTCAATCCAGGGAAGCAGATTGGTCTCAGGGTATAGTGTCTCGGTGGTCGGCGGGGCTACGAAGAGATCTGTGAAGAATTTGACCCATGCCGATTCTGTAACTGAATTTACCATGTTGGACACCGGGTTTCCCCATGAGGTGTTGATTAGGGCCCAGAAGTTGCCTGATTTTTTAGTCAACAGGGTTCTCAGCATTGTTTCAGCGTCGTTTTGATATAAGTCAGCTTTGCGTGATCTAATCCATGATTTTTAGATTTTTTGTTCTTTGGACCACATTTCCCGTGTCAGATCGTTGTTTTCAGCTTTTGCTTTACGTTTTAATTTTCTCAGGGCTCTTTTTGGTTTGTCATATACATGGTTGAAGTTGACTGCAGGTTCCTTGCCCTCTTTCCGTTTAGCCTTATACTTGATCAAAACTGGGATATAATTTGGCCTTGGTGTCGTCTTGGTACTTGCCGAAGCTTCCCCTGCTGCGGCATAGTGATGTGTTATAGCTCTTACACTTGCTGCTGTCAAGCGCAGCTGGGTTTGTTGAGTGTTGGCCTCGACTGAGGCTGGGTAGCATTTGGTTTGGTGACAATTGGAGGACCATGCCATGGATAGCATGTTGTGATCGCTTGCATTTGCTTTTACTTGCTGGAAGTGTTTGATTTCTGAAAGCATGGCACTAGAAACAAAAATGTAGTCCAGGGTAGCAGTTGAAGTTCCCCTTTCCCATGTGGGAATCTGTGTGTGCCAATCCTTAATCCAAGCGGCGTTGTGGAAGTTTCTGTAGGTCATCAGACTCATCCACGCTCGGGCTCTTTCTTCTGTTGGCGACGGGAGGACAGTTGGTACAAGTTGGTCTTTTGGGTGAGCGCACTTTGAATTCATGTCCCCACTGAGGATTATGAGTGTGGTATTCCATTCAATTACAATAGCGTCGATGGTTTCAGCCACTGTTTGACAGAAATCTGTGGTCGACGTTTTTTGGGGATTCCAGTAGATGGTTATTATTGCGACATGTGTTTATGACCAAGACTCTGTGGTGTTGGAGAAGCGATTCCAATGTATAAGGACAGCCAAAACCCCATAAGATCTTGTAATCCTCTTGACGATCTTCAGGTCCTGACCCATCCGAACTGCGATGAGTAAGCCTGATGACGGACGACCTATAAGGCCTTTCACAGCTGGTGAGGTCTCAATTTCAAAGCCGTCCATTGATGGTTTCTCAAGAAGCCAAGTCTCTTGGAGGCAGAGAATATCAAATTGTCCTAGGTCCTCGCTGTTGGGATCCGTTAGATGGGTGTGACCTCTGGTGTTCCATGATGCTAGGGTCATTGCCTTTTGAAGATAAGTTTTATTTGCTGTCTTCGGTGATTGCTATGTTTTGCGATTTGGAATCAGGGCCCCCTTTAACCATTTCCAAGGGCCTCCTGACGTCGCTGCTTTCCTTTCACTGATAGGTGTATCACTAGGTCTCTTTGTCTGTGATTCCTGTCTGATGTTTCTGTAACTGTCGGTTCTGATTCAGCATGGAGAGCGCTCTCTAAGACTTTGGCCCTCATTACGACCTTGGCGGAGAACCATGGTGCTATTAGCACCATGGTCCATGGCGCTAAGTTGCCAACTCCGCCATGGTGGTTGGCGGACTTACCGCCCCATTCCGACCTTGGCGGGGCAGTAAGTCCCCAATCCCCATTTACCCTTCCCCATTCCCATTTTTGCCCCATAGGGCATAATGGGAGTGGGGAAGGCGTTAATTACGCCATCGTAAATTACGGTGGCGTAATTAACAACAAGGTCCCTTAGCGCCATGGATTTTAACACCTGCTAAAAGCAGGTGTTAAATCCACCATGGCGCTAAGGGAACTCGTACTCAGGCGGTAAGGGTCGGCGATGTTTACGCCGGCGTAAACCCCTTACCGCCTGGGTCGTAATGAGGGCCTTTGTCTTCTTTGGTATCCGTGTTGCCTGTCATTACTTGAATGGGAAGGTCTTGATCTGGTCCTTTCTTTAACGTCTCGAGAGTGAAATACCTCCATTGTATCAGTCGAATATTTACGATGGTTCTTGTCTGTTGTCTCCTCAAAATTGTCCTTCAGCTCTGCTCTTCGGGAGTTATGATAATCTGCTAATTTGGGATCATATTTCCTCGCGTTCACAGTATGTTCCTCCAGTTTCTCGTTTTTTGTACGATACATGGGCTTTTTTATTTCAGATAGTAATAGAGGGCGCTAGAGAGCCGTTCAAGATGGCAGCTCACTAGAGCACTCCGCACCGATCCCGAGAAAGATCCTGATAAAATAGCTTCATTCTCCCCCGAATCCCCCTCCATCGGTCTTGATATCGTATCCCAAGTCTCTAACGTCTGGCGGATACCAATTTCAATGCCGTCCGCCAACATCCTGGCCAACGCAGCGACGGTGGGGGCGAGGCCACAGTGGCGCAGCACTTCGGCAGTGGGGTGTTCGACCCTCAAGCAACATCCTCACCCGAGCGTCCACCCCCGATTTCAACCAAGGAGCAGGCTGCCGAGCAAAGTGAGTGGCGCCCGGGCCCCCTGGAGGTGTTGCACGCGGTGGGCCGGAAAGCCACGGTCTGAGAACAGCAGGGGCAGCTGAGAACCCACCCGGCCTACCTGCGTCATCGGCCCTCCGGTCGGACAGGGCGCTGCCGCTCGCCTCCAGCCTATGGAGCCCTCCAGACCCGGCCAGAGAGAGAGGGAACGAACCTGAACACACCACCGGCACCAGGTAGGAGAGATGCTGCCCCAGCCTCGGCCGCCCCATCCCAGGTCTCATCCCCGGCCTGCAGATTCCCGTACGGCTGCCCGACCCCGTGGGAGTGACGATCCACAAGCCTCCGACTCCTCAAAATCCTAACGGCCCCAGCCACAGCCCCATCTCCAGCGAACCGGCGAGAGGCCCACGCGGCTACCCCATCCAGGCCTTCCGGGCCTGGCCGTGGAAGTACTTTAAAACTCACGAACTCTCCAGCTTCCCAAACCCACACGGCCCCGGGCCCCACCATCTCCAAAACGCCCTGCCGGCGGGGCCCCGAACGCGGTCAAGCGAACAAGGAACATAGCGGAAAAACTCACCGCTAGGGCCCACACCGCACTGCGACAACTCCTCGGCAGTGGCGACCTCGTGGAAGGCCCCTGCTGTTATTCTGAAACCCGACAGCGGGACGTGACAACCACAGCTCCACACAACTATCACTCAAGCCAGTCGAGCAGGCCCTTTACCTCTACACCCAGCAAAGTCGGAATCCATACCAGCATGGGCAAAACGGACAAATCGCAGCGAAAATTCATGTTTGATACCGGGGCCATAGCCAAAACTCCCAAGCAGTCGAATCGAGAGATAGCGCCATCACCAAGCATGGAACAGGAAACCGAGTCGACACCCCCCCAACCTCTCGACATACGAGAAATACTGCTCAAACTCAAAACAGGCATAGGCAACCTCGATGCCAAAATTGACACCCTCTCATCCAAAGTCGACCAAATACAACACAGCCTTGATAAACACGGTGAGAGGCTCGACACCGTTGAACAGAGGGTCTTCGATCTGGAAGACAACACCACATCCCTGTCCTCCAAAGTGTCATCATTAGAGTGCCAAGTAAAGGAAATTGTCGCCAAAAACAAAGACTTACAAGGGCGCAGCCGCCGCAACAACATTAGACTGGTGGGGATCAGAGAGCAACAAAATCCTGCAAAAATGGAAGACTTCGTGGAACGACTATGCAAAGAAATCTTTGGAACAACCACCTTCTCGCCACTTTTTGTGTTTGAAAGAGCTCACAGGATCCCAACCAACCGCCCAATTCCAGGAACGGCACCTTGCCCTATTATCGCCAAACTGCTGAATTTCAGAGACCGCGATCTAATACTCAGGTTGGCCAGGGACAAAGGCGACATTCAATTCGATGGCGACAAAATCCAAATCTTCCCTGATTTTTCACCGGCGGTGCAAGCGTCCCGAAGAGCCTTTGGTGGAGTTAAACGTCACCTCCGAGAGGAGCAAATTCAATATTCAATGCTTTTTCCAGCTAAATTACGCATCCTCCATGCTGAAAAAACGCAATTCTTCACGTCACCAGAAGAAGCCACCATTTTTCTCGACAATATTGGATGTCGCCCATTACGTGAAATGCCTAGACCACGAGGGAGAGCGAGGAACGGGGGCGATCCGCCCTGAAAAGTACCCCACATTCAGCTCGACTTGGGAGATCGGGAAATTAGCAAAAGTCAGTCATATACACCTCGGGATGGGTGTTCTTGGAGGGCACCAGCACCCCGTGCACAGCACTGTTCACAATGTTACTTGGGGTGGGGTCATATTAGGGTGGGTTGGGGGTTGCCCGACAGGGAGGGGAAAAGGGGAGATGGGACACAAGTTGGGGAAAGTGTTCCCAGAAGAAACAAACCAGCAGTTATAGACGTGCACCGACTGGGGCCAAAACCAGCCCCACCCGAATCCGACCAAGACCAATGTCTCCACCTCGAATATATGAACATCCTTGTCGAATCAACATGCACTCCAAAAAAGCTGCTTTAAGCACTCAAGACCACCAAACAGTAATAGAGCAGCAGGAACAACGCAGAAACTCTAAGCAAATTCAAACTAGCTACATGGAACATTAAAGGAGGCAACCAGCCTTCCAAAACCAGGAAGTTGTTACACTACCTCCGACGTCACAACGTTGATGTGGCCCTCATCCAAGAGACACATCTAAGACCTAACTCAGAAAACCACTGGCTGAAAACATGAGGATGCCACAGATACTTCGCCTCGTTTTCATCATACGCAAGAGGAGTCGCCATACTTATGAGCAAATCACCAAACTTCAGACTAATTCGGACCCAGAGCGATTCCGAAGGGAGAACACTGCTCGTCCACGAAACCATAGACGGGGAAGAAATGATCATGATTGACTCCTACGGCCCCAACATCGATGGTTCCAACAATTTCGACTGGGTCCAGACCCACATTGCATAAAACAGGGAAGCCACAATAATATGGGGTGGCAATCTAAACACCCCGCTCGATCCTCGCACAGACAAAACACACAAAACAACCACCCTTCACTCCAAGGCGAGTATGCAAATATCCGAAATATGCAAAGCACACAATCTCATTGACATATGGAGAAGCAAACACTGTGACTCTCAGGAGTTCACTTTTTACTCCTGGGTACACAAATCCAGCTCGAGACTCGATTACATCTTCGTGTCGGCACATAGCAGACTCCAATGGGGTGAATGCCAAATCCTACCCAGGTCCATCTCAGACCACTCAGCGGTCACCTTAGTGTGCACAACATCTCGGAGCGACTTCACCAGGCCCCAATGGAGATTCAAGCCTAGAGCCCTCCAAGATCAACTGTTTGCCGAGGAACAACGTTCTGAACTGAGCACATTTCAAGAGACAAACCAAGGCACGGTGGCTTTGCCGGGAACACTCTCGGAGACACTGAAATGTTTTATCAGAGGAGTGTGCCTAGCAAAAGAAAATGGAATCCTAAAGAAGAATTAAACACATGCGAAAATCGCCTCAAAACACTTGAACAATCAGCTACAGTCACAAAAACTCCCGGCTCGCTAGCTGCACTCAAGGCAGAATTGGAAACCTTCAGATCACTAGCAGACAGAGAAGCCAAATTCCTAGCAAGCCACCACAAAATCTGCTAGTATGGCGAGGGGCAACGACCCGGTGCGTTACTTGCAAGACTAATCACTGCAGAATGAAAACCCACGACAGTCGAGGCGGTGCAGGACACGTCGGGAACCCTTGTGTACTCTGAAGACGACATATTGGAAACATTCCGCAAATTTTACCAAAATTTATATGACTCCAATTATTCCAGGGAGTTCGCCAAAATAACAGAATACCTAAATACAACCGAATTATATTGGACGAGTGCCGAGTTACGTGAGCCGTTGAACACACCCATCACCTCGACAGAGATCCTAGAAGTCATTAAAGAGTTACCGAGCACCAAAGCCCCAGGACCGGACGGCCTAACAGGTGAATTTTACACATTTTTCGCAGATATTCTAGCCTCGCTCCTACTCCAGGTCTTCGAAGAAGCCATAGCCAAAGACCAACTACCACCAACCCTCTAAACAGCGAATATCATTCTCCTACACAAAACAGGTAAACCCAAGGATGATTGCGCCTCCTACAGGCCCCTATCGTTAATTAATTTAGATAACAAAATCTTTGCAAAAATCCTGACTAGAAGGTTGATGCCACTCATGCCCGCAATGGTTCTGGCAGATCAAGCCGGATTCGTTCCAGGTAGAAACACATCATTCGGCCTCAGAAGAATGTTTGGAGCGATGGAGGCCCTCAACCCAGAAAACCAAGTGGTAGCAGTGCTTCTCGACGCCGAGAAAGCGTTTGACTCTGTGGAATGGCCCTTTCTATTTGCAATATTAGAACGAATGGGCCTCGGCAAACGTTTCATCCAAATAATAGGCCTTCTCTACAAATATCCAACATCTAAAATCAACTTGGAAACAAAAGCTCCTCCGAAATCCTCTTACGCAGAGGGACCAGACAGGGCTGCCCACTGTCAGCATTGCTCTTCACCCTGGTCATGGAACCCCTAGCGTCCGACCTAAGGCTTTATCATCTGCACAGAGGTCTCGCCTTTGGCCCGCACAAAATGGTGGTTTCACTTTACGCCGATGACATAGCACTCTTCCTTCGCGACCCATATCACAACCTGAATCTGGTGATGCGAGCAGTCCTCAAATTCGGCAACTTTTCAGGATTAAAAATTAATAATGCAAAATCGATAATTTTCCCTCACAGAATCAACCAAAGAATTCCAGGACGACTTTGGCTTCCACTGGCAACACTCGAAGGTCCGGTTTCTGGGGATCCTCATGTCCAGAACCAGCACTGACATCATGCAAGACAACTACGAGATGACACTCGACACTATCCAAACAAAAGTGAACAGATGGAAAACGCTTCCCCTCACACTTTGGGGCAGAGTGTCCCTAGCGAAAATGGTGATCCTCCCTAAACTACTCTACCTCTTTACAAACATCCCTCTACTACTCACGCAAAAATTCTTACGGCGAATCAAGTCCATCCTTCTTGATCTCGTCTGGGCTGGCAAGGTTGCCCGAATAGCACACAGCACTATGATCCTTCCCATAACGCAAGGCGGACTGGCCTTACCCGATATAGAAGGCTACTACTGGGCAGCACAAGCCCAGTTCATGAGCCATTGGTATGCAACACACTTCATCCGGCCACATGTGCAAATCGAAAGAGCTCTGGCAACACCCTATCTTCTCCGCGCAGTCATACTTAACAAACCGCCGACACCTTCAACAGCAATGAACACAATGGTCACGACGCACACGATTTGGAAAGAAATCGCCAAAAGAAATGGAATCCAAACCAGATATTCCCCCCTCCTTCCGGTGAGAAGTATTCCAGGGATACCCATAAAATCTGAAAAAGTATTCCAGCTTTGGACCAAGAAACTGCAAATCCACTCATTGGGCGACCTGTTTCCGAACGGCTCGTTCCTCTCGATTCAGGAAGCTTGAGACAAAGGTGGAAACAACGCCCTTGACGTTTTCATGTACTACCCAACTCGACACGCCATGCAGTCCAACTTTGCCACATTCCCGCTCCAACCGCCGACCTGGCCACTGCTTCACGGAGTGATTCAAGCCCAAGGTGATGGCTGCCTGGTGTCAAATATTTACAAAGCCTTGCTAACAGAAAAACTCACTCGCTGCTCAAAAGCTCGAACAAGGTGGGAAAAAGCTCTGAACACTACGATACTCGACGAAGACTGGTCATACATACTACGACTCACAAAGAAAGTGGCAATAAACACAAGGTACAAACAAATTAACTTCAACTTTGTCCATCAGGTCTACCACACTCCAGCAAGACTACACGCCCAGAGGACGACAATATCCGCCTCCTGCTCTCGCTGCGGGCACTCAGAAGCCGACTTTGTCCACCTGGCATGGTCGTGCTCCGAAATAGGAGCGTTCTGGACAGCAGTCCTAGAGAAAATCTCGGCTATAATCGGAGTGCAACTAGAACCTGACCCAACACTGACCATGCTGGCTCTAACCAACCAACTACCAGAACATACCAGAAAACTGGCGAACCTACTTTTAGTCCTGGCACGCAGACGAATAGCTTGCAACTGGGGCAGAGGACCGCCACTAAAACTAAAGCAATGGCTCCACGATGTCACCTACTGTCAAGATATTGAAATGAACTACTTACGAACTCTGCCCCTCCACGCACCCCCCCCTGATATCTGGGGCCTCTACATAGCATATCTGGTAAATGCAGACGACGACTCGATTTCACAGTCTCCACCTCCAATACAAAACTGTCACGAGGAACCGGACACTTCAATAGCAGCTACGAGTGCCGAAGAACGACAACACTAGAACTGATATGAAACTGAACCCGATATCAAGCGGGGGCCGTTCCGAGGGAGGGAGGGGGGATAAGGGGTCTCGTAACCGGTGCACGGTCTTGTAATGTCTTACTATATCATTGTTGTAAAACTAATAAAGAAACTTTCAACAACAAAATAAATGTCAGATAGTAGAAAGCCAGCTAGTTTTAGCTCTCTACTAGCCTCCTGTGTAAAGTCTTGAATTGCAGTTGTCGTGATGTGTAGATAAGCTTTGGCCTTGTTTTCTCTATGGTACGGCTCAATCAGCTTAAAGTCTTCCGTCCTTAGCTTTTTTAGGGCAGTTGTACCTGCTGCTATTCTCAGCACTGATTTTCGGTTCAGAACCATATATTTGTCTTTACTTGAGGCCTGCTCTAATTTGAAAAGTCAAGTTTTTTTCTCGATAGCCGCACAAGCCTCTGTTTTTTCTGAGGATCTATTTGCATTTTGATAATGCTTAGTTGGACTGGGATGACGCGACTGCTTGACTGGTGCTTCTGGTACTGGTTCTGGTGATGTTCGTAGTGCTGGTGAGGACATAGAATTTTTGCGTTGACGAAGCTCGTAATCAGTTTTCTGTTGGAGAGTTCCAGTTGTTGGCTGACATGGAACTGAGGGCAGACTCGTTGTCCTGTGAGTGCTTTTAGGGGTCTTCTGACCTTCTTTCATCACGACACTGTCCCCTAAGTGTGGATGTGGGATATTGTCAGCTGACTCCCGTTCCAGATGCTGAGATAGATTTGTTATGAGGCTTGATTCCATGAATTTGCTCATGGTTTTGCCCGATTTGGTAAGGTCAATTGACATGGCCGTTTTGCTCGTTGATGGGCTAAGACCTGCAGCCATTGTGGTAGATTGGACATCGAGGATTTTGGGGTCGAGAATGGGTCGTGTTATGAATTGTCTCACATTTTCTGTTTGATCTTTCTCTGATAATTTTAAGGCTTTCTTTTTTGCTCCCAGCCCGTGCAGGGCTCCAGTTACCTGTGTTGATGATGAATTTGTCTTCGCTTGCGTTTGATTAATTTTTGAAGCCGGTTTAGGTTTATTATTGAATATTGGTGCAGTTTCCTCCCTGCATCTACTTTGGGTCGTCTGTGTGGATTTCTGCTCAGACTGTCCAACTGCTGCTTCTTTTTGTTCGGGCGGGTCCATGCTGGTTTCAGGCTTCACCTCGTGCATGTCCCGTTTTCTTTGTGATATATCATATTTCAAGTCTATAACTGTTATAAATCCTTCCAGGAATGTTAGCTTAGACTGAATTAGTGCAAGCATCACTGTGATATCTCTGGAGGTGTCACTTATGGTCTCCTAAAGTTTGCAGAAAGGGGCCATTGCAATTGTTATGGCTGACATGACTGTTGTCATGTCCCGTCTGTTGTTAGGAGAGTCTTTTTGCATATCTGATGGGAGTTCACTGAGCCTTCTGTTTTTCAATGGCATAGCTGTACGCTCTGCACATTGTGGGTTCGTGGCTGATTCGCCGGATTCTATCTGAACTAAGGCCAGCCTCACCTAACTGATACGGCCTAGGTGAGGAATTCAGGGGCCGGTGTCGTCATGTCCTCGAGGAAGTGAGTCAATTATGGATTCTGGAAGACTTGGTGGAAGGTTCAAGCTTGGAAGGTGTATTTTTGCCCAAGGTTGCAGACTCTTTGCTCTTTCTTATGGGTAGACTTTCGGATGCAGTAGCTAAAGTATCTCCGGCATATCCTGTGGCTGTACCAGGGGATCTGTTGCAGGTGCTTGGTTAGTGTTGTCTGTTATTATCAATTCAAGTTGAGTAGTTGTCCCTGCAGCAGTGATATTTACTGGCCTATCATCTGGTTGTCGGATTACTTCGCCCACCAGGATGTTAGATCGTTTGTCTGACATTGCTAGTGTTTTTCGAAATTTGGACAGTGGAGGGGTTTCTTCCAGGGCTTCCAAAATTTCTGCATCTGAGAGCTCGGTACCAGTGAGTAATTTCCGTTTGCCTTGTGTTTTGAAAAAGTTCAACAAGGCGTTAGAGAGCAAAGGGGTCGGTAAGCTGTTTTTCCCAGGACCCCGTTTTTTACTTGTGGTTCGACTGTCAGTGCTAAGATTTGTTGCAATCTCTTTTGTCTTAGTTCCGCCTTTTATTTGTGCGGTTGTATTTTCTTTAGTGCCGTGTGTAGGAGGCATTTGAGATTTGCCCCTTCCTCTTTTTTTGTATGGAATCCTTTTTCTGTTTGCAGGAAGTACGGGGTTTGATTTAATGGTGTCAGCCGGAATAGGATCTTGACTGAGGTCCAAATCTGAGTCAGCTGCTGGTGATCCACTCTGATTTGTATGCCCCATGTTTGATTCTTGGGCAGGTGGTTGGTTCGTTTCGTTCAGTAGCTCTCATGTCAGCCTCGGGGACTCGACTGAGATCTGGACAGTCGGAGTAGGGGCCACGTCACTAGGAGTCAGTGAGGAGACTGGAGGCTCCGATGTTTTTTCTAGCGACTGAGCCTTGTCTGAGTCATTAGTTTTAGAGGCGGTATCCTCTGCGCACGCATGTACAATGGCCATTGTACTGATCCTGGCGGGTGTTGCCCTGTGCGGCTCCTGTGCAACAGGATTACTCGGCCAACTGTTGTGTTGTCCAGGCCCAGGGACCGGGTCCGTCGGCGGCAGTCGTGAGCCTGAGGCGCTTTCGGTGGTCATGGCCAACGGGCTGGGCGGCTGCACGTCACAGCTCTCAGTAACTCTGCCGCTGGGCGAGTCAGGTTTGAGAGCCAGGTCTCTCCACTCTACCTGGGCTGCTGCCCCAAGACCCCTTGCGAGGAGTCCTCCGACCCACTCGCGAATAGTGCCACTCACCGAGGCGGTAGAGGGGCGGTCGGCACAGGCGGTCGAAACGGAGAGCGCCCGCTCCGGCGATGTTTGAGCTCCTCTCACCGAGCACAGCGTGAGAAGCCACGTTGGAGACATCGAGGATGGGTACGGCGGTGCCAGTGGTCCACTACCTGTTGCCGGTAAGATCTTTGAGTTCTTCTCTGAAATGGGTAGAAATCTTTGCACACCTTCTCCTGTATTAACGGGTCTTGGTAGAGGTTGTAGTAAAGCTGTAGGTGTGTCAGATGTTCTATCCGCTGCAGGTGTGGGGATTGGCATACACAGGTTGCCGGGTTGCTTTGGAGTCATGTTTTTTTTTAACGTGACTCCTACAGCAACGTTGCACAGGGTCGTCCTCCATTTTCCACGGTCAACCAGCATGGGCCGGGGGTCGAGTTGTAGATCGGGATATGAACGCCGGTGTGGTTTCCCCTGCCTTTGCCCACTTGAGGTTTTGGCAGTATGAATTTCCATGTAGGTATTTGCATAGATATGTGTGTGGTAACGCATGTTTCAAGTACGTTCAAAATGTTCACAGTGTTCAGCGATACACACACAGCACAGATTTCTTCGCCTACCTCAATGTCTGGTTGCTCCAGATACGAATCAGAGGTCCCAGCCCCTGGCTCCCTGCTGCGGACTGCTGCAGACTGAAACTCTGCACGAAACCCCACGCGTGCTCCGCGCTTTCGGGGTCTTTTTAAAGGGAGTTGGCCTTTCCTTCCCTTATAGGCACAATCTACAATCCATGGGGAAATGCAAACAAAAACTAAGAACGCCGAGTGCGGCTGCAGCTCCTCTCGATGTGAAATCTGCTGCAGACTGAAACTCTGCCGGTATTGCTTTTAAACACCTTCAGTATTACCCTAACCCAATGTGAATATGGCATCCTTGCTTTCAATTCCCACAGATGGAGAACTACATGACAGTCAGCCATGTGATTGTGTGGCTGCTACTGATTACCTCTTAAAACCTAGGAGAGATATGTCAGATACACCTTTACACGATGCTAAATGCGTATATTTTTTGCAGATGGTTCTTGTTTTAGGGATAAAAATGATCAACTGGTAGGGTAATCAGTTTGTACACTGGAAGAGGTTGAAAGTAGAAAATTGTCCAATGTAACATCAACACAAGCAGTTGAACTGGTTGCATTGGCACATGCTTACAAGCTGGCAGAATGACAAACAGTAAATATACAAAGTTTCCTGTTATGCATGTGAGGTTGCACACACCTTTGGTCAGCTGTGGAAGCATTGTTGCTTCCTGACACCAACTGGTTCACCCTTAAAGAATCACACTTATGTAGAAAATGTGTTTGTCTTGGAAGCAAGACAATGCAGAGCAACACAGTTTCGAATCCAGGTCCCATACTTAGAGACTGTTCTCTGGTATTAAACACACTATAAAAGATTCATTATTTAATGTTACCCAAACAGATAGTCACAATCAGATGTGCAGCACGTCAACCGTTGGATTTTGAGGTATTTTGTGTAAATTACTTAGCAGACTCAACCACTCGACTGGTGGTAATATCCACCTCGCAGGCTCAGTATGTGTTAAGACTGACAGCTGCATCAGAGTCACCTCCCTTCTGAACACTTGATACATTAGCTCACATCCAGTAAGCAGCTCCTGCAATAGAGAAAGACTCCTGGCCTAGAAAGGGATGTTGACTACCTGCAGACTTCTTGTAGCGGAATGAACAATGCTGCCTTGTTGCCCCAACCATTCTCTTATCTTACTTGACTTGAATATATCACAAACTAGCACATTAAATGAGAACAGGCTTGCACCAAATTTTCCAGCCACATCCCAGGCTTATTGCTGAAAAAGTTGTATTGCCTGCAGAATAATATTGGGAAAGCAGTACACGCTACACAATGAGCATATCTTATGGTCCCTTTGTCAACATCCAAGTTGACTTCATCCCAGATGCAGTAATCAGCAACTTGTATTGGTTGATCTTGGCATATTTTCTAGCAGGGTAGAAGCACACCCATGCAGAAGAGAAAACAATATCTCCATCACAGGTGTTGCTGTAGAACTTTATAACTAAGTTTAAAACTCACTGTGGCAATTACCTTTTTAAGGGATATTGCACAGCGTTATACATACAGCATAACCACCACTGCCCATACCATCCTCAGTCAGAGCAGGTAGTAGAGAGGCAAAATGGCATGATCATGTATAAGCTGTGTCTGCGGAAAATGGCCTCAACTGGTGCTACTGTTAGGGTTGCTTAGTATCAGAAAGCACTGCCAACAGAAAAAACAGGATGGAGCCCTCACAGAATGTTGTATGGACAGCCAGTCTATCTTCATCACTGCGTGTGACTAATGCCCATGTCAGTATTCACCTAGCGGATGACTTACTCCTTGATTACTGCAAATCATTAATTTCTACTATTCAGAGTGTTTATATGCAGCTGTGGGAAGCCTTGCAGAGGAACCAGAGGGTGCCCGCCATTCACTTCAGCCTCGGGAATGTATCATGGTGCATTAATTCCAGCTGAATACAGCATAAGCAACTATGTGTCAGGGACCCTTTCAGGTACTGTTGGTTACTTGGTCTGTTTCAAGGTAAGGAAGATTTGTACCTGGGTGCATGCATCTCACTGCAAGAGAAGCATTGCACCTTAAAATGAGGCCTAGAGCTTCGTTAACCCTCATAGTGTTGGGGCGTTATTATGTACTTTTCAAACAAGGTATATTTTCCCTCTTGAAAGGATCTAAACTGTCTCCAATAGATACCAACCTGGTAGAAGGATATGTTTTGAAAATGTAGTGAATCCTTCTGAAGTACAGTCCTGGTCCTGGTTTAGGTGCATATCTGTTATGACCTGGCAGGGTGGGACCTTTTATTAGGAAGATCCTGGCACTGTGAATATTACAGATTTTTGGAATTTCTTCCAAAGTCAGCTCAATGTCAACTGGGTCATGTCATATATCTCTGTCATGCCCTCCACAATTTGTTTTCAGATACTGACCACGCGAAGGCACAGGCAGCCAAGGAATGCAACCAATCCTACCTTTGCACCAAAAATCAAAACAGTGACTGGTGCTACACTAGTCTCGATCGGGACGAATGAAGGGTACTGCTCTAAGCATCTGTCTAATTGTCTTTCCCATTGTCTCTGATTTGTATTTTGTATATGGTTTCCAGCATATGGTAAGAGAACTGCCTTGATTAATGAGTTGATGTGTGGAACATGGTGTCTCATCGATCTAAAAGCCAAATGACCTCTGCTGGTGAAGTAAACCACTATAATGACAATTACTGTTATTTGGTAACCTATATGAATCGAAAGGCTGTGAAGATAATGCACCGAAAATGTAATTAGTTCTATTTACTAGGTCCTTATCAGGTTGGTGCGAGAGATTGCATGTGTACTATTATTCAGCCTTCCTTATCCTACATAATGAAAGTCCAAATTTCAGAGCGTAATTAGAATGACTTCTCAATCCATCTGGTAGGATATAGTTAGTAAGATAGATAAGTCAATCCCTTTCTTGTACTTTGGTTTGGGGGGGATTGTCTATGCTATAGTGAGTGCCTACAGTGGCTGTTTGCTCCAGTCTGTTCTGCTCTGCTCTTGTCCAATACAAAGGAAGGGAGGTGTTGCATTTAATTTTACTGTGGCCTTCTAACCTGATGAACAGGTGCGCCTCCAGTGCTCTGAATGCGCAGTATCTGTGATGATACAGGCTTGCAGCTGGCAAGGAACTACAACCTTCAGAAATCTTTATTATATATAGAGCCAATAATTGCATGTGTTAAGATTCCACAGAACACTACATTTGAATCTATAAACACTGTTTGCATAACTGTATTTTTCAGATCTTAGCACAGGATTCCCAAAGTGGGTGCCCTGTGAGAGAGACCAGAGATGCACGTCCTCTATGCTGCACCTGATGTATGGATGGTACAGTAAGCATGCACCGTAGTCTAAAAAGTTTGAATCTGAGACTTGCAAAATGTTTTTGACTATAACTTTGATGATCCCTCACCATTGACCATGTTGGCAAGCACTGATGGAAGCTGTAATCCAAAACAACTGGGTTGCAGATCCCTAATTAGTGGAGTATCATGAAGGGTTCTACCTAATGCTATGGTGTGTTTTTGATGGGTTTTAGTACGCTGTTTCATTCTGTGAATGCTGCAGCTTGGTAACGCTGAGCAGTGGCTCATATCATGGTGTGGGAACCAGGGTTGAGAACTTAATGCTAACACAAAGAAAAAGGGGGGAATTATCCCATAAGCAGTGAGGGAAGGGCTTAAGAACTAGATTAAAACAAGAGAGTCCGCACTGCTGTGGGTTTAATTAATAATTAGTTCGGGTAACAAGTTACTACAAAGGTATCACTCACATTTTTAGGCTGTAACAGACTCTGAAAGCAAACAGGGTAGTCTGATGATTTGAAAAACTATAAAAAATATTTATTAAACAAAGAAATGGTTGTGTAAATAATACATAAACAACTGAACATAAAGGTTAGAAGGTTAGAAGGTTAGAAGGTTAGAAGGTTAATAGTCAAGAGACACCAAACACAAAAACTTAAATGTGGGTTTTTCTTCAAACCTTTGAATAAAGTAAACAAAAGAGAATTCTAAAAGAAACTGGACAACAAACTGCCAACTGTATGGTGGCCTAGATCCCAGCCAATATTCTTATTTATGGCTTGTATTGGGCCACTGCACAAGTTGTTCTCAAAAGAGTTGGCAGGAGTGAAATTTGTTCTATTTTCTACGATTTGCTGACAGGTCTGCCTACGTGTGCATGTCAAAAGTTAGTGACATAAACAGAAAATTTAAATTGACATCATTAGACCACGTTTCGGCAAAAGTGCCACCTGTCTGGACAGTAGTTCCATGACATAGTTAAAGTTGCCTTCCTCAGGGCGAAATACCATACAACAACTGGACCCTGTGGGGAAGCAGACATAAACAAAGTAAATAATATGAAAGAGATAAACCCTTTCTATTCAACTACCCATATTGCTTAAAGAGAAAGTAAAATGCCCAAAGGCATAAAATTTAACAAGTCAATTCGCTGTGGGTGAGTGGAGATAGCCAGGCGCAAAGTGAGCCAGGAATCCCAGCGCAGAGCGTCTGGATGGGTGGAAGCGAGGTGACACACAGCAGGGCTGCATCAACAGACAAAGGGCCACATCGGAGAAAACACGCTCTCTGGCAATTAAATAAAAGAAGTTTCAGAAACAGGGGTGCATAAATAATGCTACATAGGTAATATATTGTGGACAAGTGGGTGACTACCTGTCACAAAAGTGCTTAATAGGGAACGCTGGAGTAAATTAATTCCTAATGTTGCGTTCCGCGGAGTACGTGGGATGACTCCTAAGGTCTGTCAGTTGACATCAAATGAATTGACCTAAAAATTAAAAGTGCATGTGAATATGCATGGTTTTAGAGAACCCCATTTAAATCCTACGTTTCTCAGTGAAAAAATGGCATACGCCTACCTTGAAGGTTAAAGGGATGCATCCAGCTAGCGGTTAGCTGTGTTGCTTCCTGCGGAGGGCAGATAGACTCTTGCCTGCAGAGGGGAAAGCGAAATGTGCTGCCTCTGTACAGAGAAGGAGAAAAGAAGGCAAATGGAGGCATAAATAGTACTTCCTGGGACCGTAGCAAAACAAATAGATGCAGAGATAAACAGGATAACGTGCGGGACTGGTCGCAGTTACGCGGAGACAGGTACTCCTTACCCTGAGTTTACTTCGGGCTTCCGGCTAGCTGGTGACTTAACTTCGTCCAACAATGCAAGACACACAGAAAGCGTCTGCTTGCAAGTGGCGGAGAGAGCGAAGGAGCGAGCGAAACTAAGGAAGGGGCGTAGATTTGAAAGGTCTCTTCCTGTTGGGTTGCATCTAGGAGGAACTGGATTGGTTGGAGGCTGACGTGCCTCTTAATTCAATGAATCTCATTGGTTAATGAGCAGCCCAGCATCTAGGAGAGGCTGATTGGTTGAGGGCTGACGTGCCTCCTAATTCAATGGATTTAATTGGTAAATGGGCCGTCCAGCCCCTAGAAGGTATCTCAAGCTTGGCTCCTCGTTCACGGAAGCAGCAAAATGAAAAGGAGGTGAGGATGCCAAACCACAGGGAAGGACGGCGACTAGACCAGCTGCACTAAATGACACTGGCGATAGTTAGGCCAACCACAAAGCGGGAAACAATCCAAAAAAAATGTGAAATGATGTGAATCACCGACGAAAAAAGATGAAAAAAGGGATGCTAAAGGTAGGCGAGCAAAATGCAGCAACAGGCATGTGCACATAAATGTGAATAGCACAATTTAAAAAGGCAACGGGCTGACGGTGGTTTTTCATTGCAGGAACAATATAGAAACTGCAATCTCAGCCTAATGATGATAAATAATAGATAATATGGGTGATGAAAACCACAGAGAGACTCAGAAAACCAAAGCAGGAAGAAGGAATAAGGTTAGGATGAGGAGCAGGAGAAGGTTCTCAGGATATTGGAAGAAAATCCTCATTCAAACCGTTGATATGAGTAGATAAGCGATAAATCCAACATGCCTCCTTCTGAAGCAAGCAACGGGTCACATTAGGAGTATTTTTCACTACATCTAGAATCCACCAGAAAATATCATTGGCAGAGTGCTGTAGTTCAATGTAGTGACTAACAAGGGGTGCGGAATCTGTCTGGCACCGGATTCTTGAGCGATGCTCCGAAATCCTAATGTGAACTGGTCGAGACGTTTGTCTGACATAGTGAAGCCCACAAGGACATTCGATGCAGTACACTACTTGTTTGGTTTTGCAGTTTGTCATGGAGGAAAGGGTCCAGGTTTTTGGCCCAATTTTGAATTCCTTAAGTTTTTTAGTGAATTGGCAGACCGAACAGGATCCACATGGGAAATGGCCAGTAGTAGTTCTGAGGTCCCAAAGGCCTAATCTCGGGGGGTCCTTTTTGAAATTGGAGTGAACAAGTTTGTCGTAGATATTTTTGGCCCTTTTCAATGCAAACCGTGGTAAGGGTGCGGTGGGCAAACTGAGTTTAACAATTGGCCAATATTTGGAAATCATTTTTTTTATCGCAAAGGTTTGTGGCCTATGGGTTATGACGCACGTCATTTTAGTGATGTCAGTACTAGGTTGGGAATGAAGGTCAGGTTTCGGGGGAAGCAGTATCCCCCTGTCTGTAAAGCGTGCCCTTTTTAAGGCCTTGTTGATCAGTCTCTTGGGATAGCCTCTCTCAATCAAACGAGTGCTCAAATTCTCAGATTGTTCATAGAAATCATTCAAATTAGAGCAGTGCCTCCGTATAAAGACAAACTGTCCATATGGTAGGTTATCACGAAGATGGTGAGGGTGATTACTAGGGTAATGTAACAAAGTATTACGGGCAGTGGTTTTTCGATATAGAGAGCACATCAATTTGCCTGATTCCTCTTTGATGACCAAGTCTAAAAATGCAGTTTGTGTGGTGCTAAATTCCATTGTGAATTTGATATTTGTATCCACATTGTTCAACCAGTTCAGAAAAAGTACCAGGTCAGGTTAAGATCCAGTCCAGGTAAAGATGATGTCATCAATGTACCTTTTCCATTTTGTTATATAGTAACGGAAAGGATTGGTATGAGATAGAATGTGTAGTGATTCAAATTTGAACATGAAAAGTATCGCTAGGCTGGGTGTAAATGCAGCCCCCATGGCCGTGCCTTTCGTCTGTAAATAGAATTGACCATTGGATTCAAAATAGTTTCTGTTGAGTGCTATAGTCATCAGTTCCAGAATAAAATTGTGTGGAACCCGATCCTGGCATACAGTCAATGGCTTGGTCTTGTAGTATACTGGTATATAGCGATTGAATGTCCATTGTAACCAGTATCTGAGTGGATCGGTCAAAATCAAGAGTCTCAAAGATTGTAATAGTGTGAGTGGTGTCCCTCAGGTAAGTTTCTGTTTTTACACTAATCGGTTTCAAAAACATATCGATGAATTTGCACAAGGGTTCCAATATTGACCCGCAACCGGACACGATGGTCTCCCCGGAGGTTTTTCCAAATTTTGATGTATCTTAGGGAGGGCATACATGGTCGGTATGTGATTTTTGACTTGTTATTAAAAATTTGGATTCCTTATTTGTGATCCAATTGCGGTCATGAGCAAATTGTACTGCACTCTCAATTTCAGTTCTGATGTCGCCTGTGGGATCTATTTTGAGGTTTTTTATAACTTGCTTGATCTAGTAATAGATCATTCATCATGGTTAAATACTGTGTTTTGGACATCACAACAATCCCGCAACCGTTATCAGCTGGTTTACTAATGATCGAAGAATTCTTAGATAATTCAATTAGAGCTTGATTTTCTGACAAGGAAAGTTTATGTCTGATGGGCTTGTGCTTGGCTTTGAGTTTATCAAGGTCTAGAAGGATACATTTTTAAATGTTAGGATTTCTTTCGGAATTTCATTATCTGATGGTTTAAAGGTTGAAGGGACACGTAACCCGGTATCCAACTCTGGCTCATTCTCAGAGAGCTCATTGAAAAAAACGTTTAACCGCACTGTTCTCAAGAACCGGCGGATCTCTAGTTCAGTTTGTTGGCAGGGTACAAATGAAAGCCCTTTTGAAAGAACTTTAACTTGAGGAGACGTTAATTCGATTTTGGCTAGATTGAAAATATGCATATCTTTCTGATGGTCAATTATTTGTTCGGGCGGCGCCGTCCCCGGAATTGGCGGCGTGGCGTTTGGTATGGGGGAAACGATTGTTGACCCCAAAATGGGCCTCCTGGCCCTCCTCTGCCTAAAAAAGGTTGGGGCGGTAAAAAGGTTCCGAAAGCTAGTTGTCGTTGCCGATTTTTCCTGTCTTGATCGTCTGAGCTACTGCTGCTTGAATTTGAGAAAGATACCCAACGACGTCTTCCTTTATTCCTAGGTTGGGCTGTAGCCTGTTTTTTAGCGCCGTCAACATATTCGTCAGTGGTGTAAGGGAACATTTTTTCCAATTTAAATTCCTGAATGTCGAACTGTAGCTTCTTAGTCTTTTTGCTTATGGTGGTTGACTTAAAGTCTTCAAACGTTTTGTTGGTTTTTAAAAGCTGATCACGAGCATTGGAAATGGCTGTGTTTTCTAAGAAAAGTTTTTTTTCCTTTTCTAGTTCCTTCTGTATTTCGCCACTGAGTCTCTGTGCAGTTGTAATGGTAAGGACCATCAGGTCCCTACTGCATTTAATAGCAATATGACTAAAAGTAGTAGTATATTGTTTGTCCGTTAGAAAAAGACAGGGTTAATTACGAACAATTAAGCCTGCGGGGATGGTGTCTGCTCTGAGGTATTCACAGAGAAAATGTCCATGCAATTCTGTCCTAAAGTGTTTCTTTTTGAGTTTCAAGAACTTAATGCATCATTTAAGTGGCAAACTCGGATAGGCACGATCTGATAGACCCCACTTCTTCTCTTTTTTCTCATTTTCCCCTTTCCTTTTTTTGTTTCCCACATACAGGGTCTCCAAAATGATGCCCTGATGAAGGCGGCATAAAAACCATCTTGGTGACCACCGAAACGTTATCCGTAGTCCCTATTAGTTAGGAACTTACACGTAGGCATTCTAAAGACCCTGAAGGACAATACTTAATGCCATTATATTTGGGGGTGAACTCATTAAGCCCCAAATGCTAAATTATGAATTTTTGACTTAAGGACATCTGGTACCACCACCAGGAGATTAAATAGGTGGGGGGTCAGTCAGTTGACAGAACGCACTACCCAGACATGTGAATTAATAATGCGCTCTGCCTGTTGATCATATTAGTTTATTTCTATATTGATGTCCAAATTTGAAATGTCTTTTTTAAGTTTGTAACACTACGATAAAGGATTTTTTCTGTGTTTAAAAGGATTAATTGTGTATATTGACCATTACATTTGGTTTCCTTTTTTCTGTATGATATTGATTCAATGTTCATTATTGCATTATTGATTTTTCAAGAATTAAAAATACTTTCTTTTATATCAGGAAAGAAGTGGGTGATTTATATCAGACTTATATTTTACAGACTTTTACAAAATATGAAGCTGCATGGAAGTTGTATTTGATACATTCATTTAAATTTGCAACGGGGATAAGCTCATTTTGGTTATTATGTTCTTATAAGCCCTTTATCCCTGTCATTTAGGCCTCGTCCTATAACCCCACATTGGGGTTTTGTTTGTCACCATATATGGGCAACCGTGTTGCTTAGGACTTTCCACAAGTATAGGATATATGTGATTAATTTCTCTTGACTTTTAGTTATCCATCCCCTACAATATTTCTCTCCCTAGTTAATTAGCCGGCTCTGTGAACAGTAAAGACCCAGATCATTTGCAAATGATCACAGGGAGTGGACTTTAATATTTTCCCTCTAAATCACACTTGAGAAGGCAGGATGACCCAGTACCCCAGGACTAACATTATTCCAGAGCATCCTTAGTGCCAAAGTATGGCAGAGAACCAGACTCTTAGCTTCTCCAAAGACCATATATGGGATACTATACAGGGACCCTAATTTTCTGACCCTTTGGGTGTTAATCCCCCAATAGATACTACCAACACTGTGGACTATATACTGCGACTTAAAAAGAAAACCTTCCGTACTGAACTTCATGCACACTTTTCGCGGGAATACCTCAAGGTGAATATCATCCCCATGGGTCTGGTGGTAAGAAACACTCCTTGTCTCTTCTTGGATGACAAGGAGTACGTTACTAACTTTAGCTTTATCGCAACGAAATGCAGCCGTGACCTTATGGCCCAGACCATAAACACGGCTCCGAAAATTAGCCATGAACTTCAGAAGGATTTAGATTCAGAAGACGCCAAGTTCAGTTCAAACACAACAATCACGGATGCGAAAAATCAATTAGCGGCACTTGAGAAAGAGTTTCAGGATTTTAAATCTGCCATTTTAAATGGGAAACCAAGAAACTGCAGAAAGATATTAAAGACTTTCAGCTGGAGATTGTATATCCATACATCTCTGATACTTATTTATCAAATCTCAACCAGGCCAGCACTTTAGGCCCCACGCCCACAGGCACACAAAGAAATCGTCGCCGAGGGGTGAACTTTTCAGGCTCAAGCAGCAGTTCATCTTCGGATGACCAATCAAGACAACAAACGGGCCTGCGCCAGCCAAACTTTACTTATCAACCTCCACAGTTTTTTTCTTTTTTAGGGACTGGATGTTTTGGCAATCCTCCATAGGCCCTACCACAATGGGGTCCACCCCAACGCAGGAGAAGGCCAGGTGCCCGACCAAGGAGACGCAGACTGAGATATTAAGATCTAGCTCTCAAGACACCCCTATCTTTAACCTAGCCAATATGGAATTGTCAGAAGCCCAAAGATCAATTCAAAGGGCTTATCCTTCATTCCCACAATACAGACTGACTGGTATAACCTTGAAATGGAGGTACATACCTTCCTGTAGAAGATCAGATTAAGAACATTTTTTCTGGAACACAACCTGGATGATGATGATGATGATGAAGTGTCATATACTGGATTACATAAATCTTCATCTTTTACATCCTCTGACAACCAAATTCCTAATGAACTTTTAACATTCGAAAAGTGTGTGTTGAAGGATCTTTCAAAATTACAATCCCAACGGACTAAAATACAACACAATTTCACCTTCGTGGAAAAACAGGCTTTGACATCCCTTCAAAATAACAAGAGTATAGTCATTAAACCGGCAGACAAAGGGGGTGGAGTGGTAATAATGTCATCGTCCCAATACAAGAACATGGTCATGACCTTTTTAGAGGATCGGGACAGCTACACCATTCTGCGCAAAGATCCATCCAAAGATTTGGCTCAAGAAATCAATGAAACAGTGTTCTATGCTCTAGAAAGGGCATGGATATCGAAAAAAGAGGCTGAGTTTCTCACTACAACGGGTGGTAGAACCCCGTGTTTATATGCACTGCCTAAAATACATAAGGACCCACATAACCCACCAGGAAGACCTATAGTATCGGGTTGTGGATCAATCCTGAAACCATTGTGCAAATTTGTGGACCTCTTCCTACAACCTATAAGTATGAAGACTCCGACATACTTACGGGACACCACCAACACCATCACCATTTTTGAAAATATACCATTCCATCCATCAACCCAGATACTGGTGACTATGGACATCAAGTTCCTTTACACCAATATCCCACAAGACGCAGCTGTTGAGTGCGTTCGGGAATGGCTTAGAAATGACCCGGCCCAAAACAGGACCCCGGGCAATTTTATCTTAGAACTTATGTCCTTAGCCTTATGTAAAAACTTTTTTACATTTGACAAACAAATATACCTCTAAACGAGGGGCACGACAACGGGAGCAGCCTTTGCGCCAAGTCTGGCCATACTTTACATGGCCAAATATGAACATGAGCATGTCTTTTGTGCACATAACACCTGGAAAGATCAAATTAGTCATTGATTTAGATACATAGATGACGTCATTTTTATACTGACAGGACCTCAAGAACAACTAATATCATTCTGGGAATGGCTTAACATGTGTAACCCTAACATTCAATTTACTATTGAACATAATATTGCGCAGATTTCATTCTTGGGCCTAGTTATTCGCCACAGAGAGGGGAAACTTCTATGTGACCTACACATCAAACCAACTGACAGGAATACATTACTCCACCATTCTAGCAATCATCCATTGCATACTAAAGATAATTTCCCCTCTGGGCAATTCCTGCGTATCTGCCGAAATTGCTCCTCCATTGAGGATTTCAACCAACATTCATCTGATTTATCCACTAAATTACGATCACGTGGCTATCCCAAAAAAATATTGAATCAGGCATGCAGAAGGGCCAGGAATGCCAACAGAGAGGTATTGGTACAGCCGGCAATCACACCACAGGATGATACTCTGGACCGTTTAACTTGCGTAGTTACTCATGGTGCACATACCACACAAGTCAAGAAAATTATTCGGAAATATTGGCACTTTGCACGTTTGAATTTACCGGAAGATCCCCCTCCTAGATTTGCTTACAAATGTGGTAAAAACATCAAAGACCACTTAGTCCATTCTTTGTACCAATCAGATTTAACAAAAAGTGGACAGAGTACATTACGCCCCCTCCAAGGCCATTATCCATGCAGGAGCTTTGCAGCCTGTCCCTTCACTAAAAAGATGAAGACTTTCCCCGTAGGGGAACGAGAGTACGAGAGTGGACGCTACGTGACATTACCAACTGTAAGAGTTCAAATGTAGTCTGTTATCCAATGCCCCTGTGGCCTCAGGTACGTTGGCCAGACTACCCGCACCATTAACACCAGGATATCAGAACATTGATCAAAAATGAGGTGTAAAACTTTGACAGTGCCCCTGGTGGAGCATTACTTGTCAGCTAAACACATCCCCAATGACATTTTGTGGTGGGTAGTCTAAAAAGTGAAAGGTGGTGCCAAGATACAACATAGTCTTCTGAATAAAGAATCCAGATGGATTCACCGGTTGGACACTTATTATCATGGCTTAAACAAACTTTTCCAACCCATCTTTTTCTGAGGCACATGAACTTCCGCTTTTCCAAGAGTTGTCAAAATGAGCCTTCATTTTATATATGGACTTACTGTAGATTTTTCATGAGTCATCTACAAAGGTACCCCACACATGGTATTCCGGCAATAGTCGCAGCTTGGCTTTTGGGCCACCAGATATCAACAACAGCCATATTAACTAAGGCACGGGCCGGATATCACTTGTACTTCATGGTTACTTTTTTCGCAAACTTTCACCAGTTCCGAGTGCCCCCGATGTGACAGCTACCATTGTTCCTCTTGCCTAAATCTTGGGTTGCTATAGCAACAAGCAACGCCCGAACTCACGTGGTTGCAGCCCCGGGATTCGCACACCCCCGGAGCCACACACGCATGCCCCGTCTTCATGATGCTGTTAGAACTGCTGTTCGCGTACGCTTCCCACACTCAGCATTACAGACATATGTCTCCCTGAAATTGCATCCCTGTGAATCCCTCATAGAGGTAAGGAGGCTACTTTGCTTGTGGGGTCTTGACTAGTAGCAATAACACATTTTTTGGCTGTCACGTACCATTATTTCCCTTTAGTCAGCGACAAACGGTGTTTGTAAACATTGCCGGCATGCAAGTTATTGGAGAAGCAGGGATGGCTCTCCTCCGTTGCTCTCACGGCTCCACAAATGTGATCATTGAAATCACAATGTAGGAGACTAAGAGATTGTTCTCCTACCTTCTCCGTCACGGCTATTATTTTGTAAAATGTGTAAAAGTATCTTAAGCACAAGGATGCAGCAGTAATATGAGACACACTGCAAAAGAGCATTTCTTTTCCCCTTTCCTTCTTTTGAGCCTTTATAATGGGGGCCGAAAAACTGAAACAGATTGTTGCAACATCACGAGATAAATGCACAACTTAAAGGCAACAACAATACAGCAGTAGTATGATAATGAGCTATTTGTTACAAGAACCTGAAACATGCTCTTTTGTTACCTTTTATGGCTAGATACCCACAGTCCGGATAGCACGGTCCCATAGAGAAAAAACAAGTAAATTGACATTGGCCTTCTTCAACATGGGACGGATTTAGCACCACAAATAATAAGAACAGGGACACACAAATCTGTCTAACTGTTTCTTATTGTGCAAAGTAGAATACCTAATTTCTAGCTTGAGTTGCAATAGAATGTCAACATTCATACTTTGGTTACAGGGGAGACAACGGCAAGCTTCACTGCCTTCACTTCAGGAGCGAAACCCCATAGAGGAACCCCACTGAGAGGTGGGCACCGAAGTCTGAACAATCAGCAATTAGTGCTTCAGGTACTAGTCATAGGGCCTCATTACACGGAAGGCGGTGAGCCATGGCGCTATTAGCGCCATGGCTCATGCCGGTAAAATACGGGCACCGCCTTGGCGGAAAGGGGATTTACCGCCCCATTCCAAGGTTGGAGGGGCGGTAAATCCCCCTTACGCCATTGCCCTTCCCCATTCCCATTTCTGCCCCATAGGGCTCTATGGGAATGGGGAAGGCGCTAATTACGGCACCGCAATTTTGCGGTGCCGTAATTAGCTCCGAGGTCCCTTAGCGGGTTGGTTTTTAATGCCTGCAAAAAGCAGGCGTTAAAGCACCAACCCGCTAAGGGACCTCGTAGTAAGGCGGTAATGGTTTACGGTCACCGTTACCATTAACGGTGGCCGTTAACCATTACTGCCTTCCGTGTAATGAGGCCCATAGTATTACTGCAACAGAGCAGTACTAGTATATGTGCAATATCTTTGATGCCCTGACACTTGCCTTTCTTCTATTTTCATCCATAGACCGAATCTCGAACCCAGGGGAGCCCCCAACAGAATCCAACCAGTTTTCACTCACCTGTGTAGCACCTTTTTCCATCTGGTCTGGGCCACACTGATGCTCGGCTCTGGCACTAGCGATCATAACCCTGGAAGGTAAAATAGACACCCGGGTTGAGAACTTAATGCTTCATTTTAGTGCCAAACTCAAATAGGCACGATCTGATAGACCCCACTTCTTCTCTTTTTTCTCATTTTCCCTTTCCTTTTTTTATTTCCCACATACAGGGTCTCCAAAATGATGCCCTGATGAAGGCAGCATAAAAACCATCTTGCTGACCGCCGAAACATGATCCGTAGTCCCTATTAGTTAGGAACTTACTCGTAGGCATTCTAATGACCCTAAAGGACAATACTTAATGCCATTATATTTGGGGGTGAACTCATAAAGCCCCAAATGCAAAATTATGCATTTTGGATTTAAGGACATCTGGCACCACCACTGGGAGATTAAATAGGTGGTGGTCAGTCAGTTGACAGCACTCACTACCCAGACATGTGAATTAATAATGCGCTCTGCCTGTTGATCATATTAGTTTATTTCTATATTGATGTCCAAATTTGAAATGTCTTTTTTAAGTTTGTAACACTACAATTAAGGATTTTTTCTGTGTTTAAAATTGTCAGCAGGATTAATTGTGTATATTGAGCATTACATTTGGTTTTCTTTTTTCTGTATGATATTGATTTAATGTTCATTATTGCATTATTGATTTTTCAAGAATTAAAAATACTTTCTTTTATATCAGGAAAGAAGTGGTTGATTTATATCAGACTTATATGCTATAGACTTGTACAAAATATGAAGCTGCATGTAAGTTGTATTTGATACATTCATTTAAATTTGCAACAGGGATAATTTTGGTTATTACATTTCATGGTGTGACCATACTTATCTTGACTTTCAATGCAAAAATGTTCATTCAACATGTTAAAAATACATAAATAAATGTTAAATGTTGGTTATGGGAGATGGAATGCGCCAGGGAAGAAAAAGGGAAGAAAAAGATGTTGTTTAGTTAATTGCATGGAGTAAGGCCTTAATCATTGTATTTCTAGTGATTATTGGTAAGATCATGGTCTTACCATGTGGTTTGATGGTGCAGTCATTGCTGGGGGGTGGTGGATTGAGGTCTGAGGTGCATTATCATGTTCCTGTCACCGTATGGTCTGGTTACCAATTTAGTCCTGATTGAGAAGAGTGGACCGATGTCCAAACTAGCGCCCAATGTGGTGTGTTAGTCGATGGTTTTCTAGTTAGCATAAGCTAGGGAGAATGAAAAATGGCTGTCAGGATTCTTTGGCAATCGTATTTGACAATATTACTAGTTAACGCTTAAGTATTGTTCTTGGTCAAATGCATTAACTACCGTTGCAAGGGTAGTGTGAAAGTAGTACATTGGAGAAAACCCTCTTGTAAGTTGTGAGTAGTCATTTTCAAAATGCAAGAAGGTAGGGAATACTCTAAACAGCACGTGTAATCAATTGAAGATGAGATCATCAAAAACAGTGGGGGGACAATTAAAACCTACAGGTGCCAAAGCAATCCACACATAATGCAGTTCGTTTGCCTCCTTTTGGCATGCTTGGGAAATCTTGAAAAGAGTACATTCATAGAACTGGGAGAGCTAAAAAGAATCACCATGAATATGCGTCTAAGGAAATGGAGAAAAGATGATGGGAGGAGACTACAGGAATGGTAATAAGGTGGTAAAAGTTAACTTGACAGGTGGTTGGGAGACATTTATTTAATGAAAATGAAACTGGATAGAATTATTAAAAGCATTAGAAAGGTTGGGACAGTAAGTAAGCGAAAAATAAGTAGCGCATTATGTTACAGGAGTGAGGGTAGACGGGGCAGTGGCCGACCAGGATGATGAGGGTGGAAAAGAAAAGAGAAAAAAGGGGGGTGGAGCATTAGTAGTTGGGGGTCAGTAATGAGGGTAGACTGTCTTGATTGGAGCCTGAGAGTGTCCATCTTGATTGACAGATGATTGACTCCTGTGACTAGTGTTGCACATTATTATACCAGCATTTTCAAGATTTGAACAACAGTAAAAGGCAATCACTCATTGGTGTAGGCTTCTTAGATGCAATCTTTAATACAGTCAACTTTCTTCCTAAGACGTGGCTGAGCTGGGTAAAAGTTGGGCCATGGTAAACCAGCAGGGATTAACTAAAAGACACAGAGCAGTGGGAGGTAGCTTACATGGGTACAATTCAAGGAAATGGACAGGACAGGAGGGACTGGATGGATCCTTCTACGTTATGATGAGTATTATTTTGGGACCACTCGAACGAAGTACTGAGTATTTTTGTGTCTTTGTTTTATGTAAGGTGGCATAACGGGATCCATGTCATTAATTTTGATGATAAAGGCGTTTGCTGGGAAATCATGAGCACCCTCACATCCACCTCTTGGAAAATGCAGCTGCTCATCGAACCACACCTTAATGTGTAGGCTACCTGGTCGGTCGATGGCAACAATCGTAGAATGTTGATGAATTTGCAAGTCTCAGAAAGAAATGGCCATTTCTTGGTCGAGACTGATTTTAATAATCGTCATGAACAAACCTTTAGCGGGCGTTATTTTTTCTGAATGCATATTTTTGATACTGCGTTGGAATGGTGGTGCATTGAGGTGATGGTTGATACCCGAACAAAGAGAAATTAATGTTTGTGGTTGAAAACGGGTTCCAGTGGTGGTTCAGACTTCAGCACAGAAATAACAAGGCATTGCACAAGCTGTATCCAAACATTCAAAAGATATTAAATATTTATTTTCAGGTAGACAAGATTGGAATGTGACCAATGCCCATTTTTTGGCTTTTCGGGCAGTGCTGTCGTCTTTTTTCATTTCTAGCTGGAGTATATCAGCATCAGAAAGTACAATTTGTCTGGATGATGGTGGAAGTTTTCTTTTGAAGGTAAGTAAGAAGCAGGACTTTTCATCATCGTTTTTAACCAATCTTCCACTGTTCTCTTTCCTAGTATACTAAAGGTAAAATTACCTTAAAATGAGCAGCAGATGGCGTTCTTACTGCCCCTTGCCTTGTTGTTCTCTATCACAGGGAAGTGTGACGAAAGAGAGGTACTGTTCGAGTAGCCAAGCTTTGTTCTTATGGATCATATTGCAGCCGAGACACGTTTTCACTGTTTAATCAACAAACGATCAAGAGGATGTTATGTACTATGAAAGCTGAAAGGTCTGTCATGGAATGAAGTTTCATGGAGGTACGCTCAGTAGTGTCAGCACGATTCATAGCATCAAAGGGAGGTTTTGTGACAGTGGGCCTCATTACACGGAAGGCAGTAAGGGTTAACGGTCACTGGTAATGGTACCGGTGACCGTTAACCCTTACCGTCTGATTACGAGGTCCCTTTGCGGGTTGGTACTTTAATGCCTGCTTTTTAGCAGGCGTTAAAAACCAACCTGCAAAGGGACCAGGGTGATAAGTACGGTACAGCAATTATGCGGTACTGTAATTGGCACCTTCCCCATTCCCATTATGCCCTATGGGGCAAAAATGAGAATGGGGAAAGGCAATGGGGGAAGAGGGAATTACTGCCCCGCCAACCTTGGAATAGGGCGGTAATTCCCCTTTCCTCCAAGGCGGTGCCGGTATTTTACCGGCATGGACCAAGGTGCTAATAGCACCTTGGTCCACCGCCTACCGTGTAATGAGGCCCAGTGTCTGTGCGTCCGGGCGGTGGGCGGTGATCATAGAATCATGCCTGGGATATACAACCTCAAATTGAGTGGAACTGTGTTCGCCATTTGCAACAAAAATCTACAATGTATAACAGGTTTCAAATTTGGCAACAATGTTCTGCTGTCTTGCAAATGAAGGTTAGTTAAAGCTCTTTTATTTAAAATATTTAATTCAAAAGGTACTATGAATTTGGTAGCCTGAAGAAATTGCAGAGCAAGATAGTCAACAAGTGAAATGATGGTGTTGTGAATGGTGATGATGTAGCATCTGTTTACTTTTCATTCATACCAGGTGAATGCAGTTAGCCAATCAGGTAGCTGGGTACACATGCAGAATCTGCAACTGACCGTGCACATTATTTCAGCTACCGAAGCACCTTCCCTGGATGTCGTCATACTTTCTTTGCTAGCCACATCCTCCCAAATTGGCTTGCTCCCTCCTTCCTCTTACCTCACCCTTGTGCGGGATGCAATCGTGCACTCCCACCCTCCCCTACTCACATGACCTATCTGCACAAATCAGGGCCTCTTCCTCTTTGCGGCCATACTCCCTCACCATTCCAGCTACCTTAGATATAAAAAAGGGGCTTGGCTTCTTTTTTATTTCCCATGGTAGTGGCCATCTTTGTTTTTTACCAGAGGATTGGGCTTGTGCACTACTCGTGAAGCCCACCTTCTGTCGAAAAATGTTTTTTTTTAAATATTTGCACTCCAAAGGGAGCCACCATGTTCAAATAGTTATCAACGCTGTGTTTGGGTGGATCCAAGTCCGGTAACAGGCTGTCTTGGGCAGACAGGCCATTACTGGCCCTGTAGGCCCTCAAACGTTAGAGTGATCTCTTAAGTGATGTGTAGCACAATGTCAATCTTTAAGGTAGGGGAAAGAAATGAAAGTTACTGAAGTGGTAGCAAGGATGTGTCACACACAGCTGAGTGGTAAGGCTAGTAGTTAGGATTAAAGTGCACATAAGGCCTACAGGATCGTTAAGTAGCATGCAGCAGCAGAAGATTGGTGAGGAGACAAATATGGAATCTTGAAGTTGGCAAGTTGCTACTTGTATCCAAGGTGTGTAAATAACTGAAGCTAGTTGATCTGTGTGAGTCATTAAAGAGATTAGCTGGCCATTAAACTGCACGTGGAGACGAACAGGCAAGCCACAAGATGCAATATTACGACACAATGGAAATAGAAAGGTCAATGATGCATTGAGTGTTAGGCCAAACAGTTGTCAACAAAATCTAACATAGAGTGGTAAACTAGAACGCATCATTAATTGCACTGTTAATCAATAATATTAATCATGCAACTAAATTCATAAGAAATCGAATCATATGGAATATACTAGCCTGGCCCCTTTGGCCCCTTATTTCTAGCACCATTTTGTTCTCTAAACGTCTTTACCAGTACCCTAATTCCCCATTACCTATCTAATCACCACACTCTAGTCCTCTCCTCCATCGGTTTGCCAAGGTGCATTGCCTCACTGGGCAAGGTAGAAGAGCAAGTTGGAAGCAAAGAATTGTGTGATGTAGGAACCTAGAAGAGTTTTGAGATGACTAGTTTTTGTTGTTGTTGAAGAAATACCTAAATCTCTTCAGCGATTAAAATGGATGTAACCACTTCTAGGTCAAATGATGCGGCTGTCAGGTAGAACTGATGTCTGTGCATGCAGAAGAAGCGACCATAAACACACACGCACTCATGTGTACTATAGAAATTGCTCTATTACTGTCTGTTCAGCACCCACGAGCTTTTCAAGCTGTTCATTTTATGTGGCCTCATGCTGCAACAATCAAAACCAGAAATGTTGTGGTCAGACTGATGGAAGTTACTTCATTGCCAGCTCCTAGACAGTACTTGGGGCATTTCTAAGATTTCCAGATGAAATGTCAGCTGCATTTATGCCTTGTCCAAGAGCCTTTCTGGATGTTCAATGAAGGGCTGACTTTCCAGTGCATATAACTTTCTGTGGAGATTGTGCCTTTGATAGGTCCATTGCCCCTTAAGGATAGTGCTATTTTGTAGAATTGGGAACAATCTAAACGCACCTTTGGTTATATTTTGTATTGTAGAACATTGTCGTTGGACATAGATAATTAACTATTAAACCGTCATTAGGGATCCAAACATTAAGTCACTATTTGAAAATCATTTCAGTCATTTCATGGTGGAGTCAGGATGGCATGAGGTCAAACACCCAGCCTTTCCTATCACGGTCTCGGGGACAAGTTAGAGGACTTATTAGCAAACATTGGTCTATACCAATTGTTTTCATCTGGAATATTGCTTAGCTGAGCAAATAGGAGAGCATACCAAGTTGGAGCATTGTGGTGCTTTTTTCTCAATATTTCATAAAGTCAAAGAAACTACAAATAAACTGATGTGTGTGTGTGAAAAATGTTCTTTTATTACAGCAAACCCGGGAATTTTATGGGAGAATGTCATGCTTCCGTTAAAATCAATCCTGCGGAAAGTGGTAGTAGGTGGGATCTTTAGAGCAAACAAATCCTTTGAAATTATATCATTTAACAAAACTAACATTCATGGTTTGTGGTTTGCCCTCTGACTATTGAGGCAGTCCCACAATATGAAGAGTGCTGTGAAATCACGTTCCTGTTATCCTAGCCCTGGGCTGCAGGCCCTTTCGTGGATGAAGAGTAAGGACATTCAATGAAGGTATCTCTAATTCCTAAGAGGCTGGCACACGCTGTAAGGTTTGTGGATGGATGAAGGTTGCCTGAAAGTGTTATCATGCATGCCGGGAACTTGATGTGCACACGTTTTTCCATTAATCATGAAGGCATAATGATTGGTCTGATCAGCCTGCCTCAATTTGAAATTATTTAGGCAATGCCTAAAGGCCTAACAGTAAAATAAACCTCTATCAATTGTGAACTTAGAACAGTAGGGTTCCTGGCAGATTCTTGTGCTATGTATGTTGATCTTGAACAATGTGTTAACCAAGTTACATTTTCACACCTCGAAGTGAATTGAACTTGCATACGGTGTATTACAAAGCAAAATAAAATAAACAAATGTTTCTTAACTGGAATAAGTTCTGGTGAATTAAATAGTCACCTGGAAATACTTCTTTACCATCACAGACTCAGGAATGTTGTGATGTATTCAACAAATAAAAGCAGAGATCCTGCTGCTTCCACAATTGTTTGGTGCAGTAGATGTGGTGCTTACTTTTACCTTCCCATGCAGCTGAATATATAACCTCACAGAGCTGGAAATAAAACACTATAAGACTACGTACCACAGGGTTCAGAAGTCATGGTTTTTGGAGGTGTAGTGGGGGCACAAAATAGATGCCCAATTTCCATTATGCATACCCACTATGCCTTCAAAAACAAAATAGTTTTATACCCGGGTGACAATTTCATGCTGGCGTAAAACCAATGGATTCCTTTGGAATCCCACTGACTCTAGTAACTTATAAAATCTGCGATGATTCCATAGAAAGTCATTGTACATGCTGTCTGACAGGTGAAACTTGCAGGGTTCATTTACATTGTGTGCATTAAGAGGTGTAAAAAAACGTTTCCTTTCGATTTTGCCTGTTTAACCTTTTTTTGCTATTAATAATAATGAGATAGAGACCTACCTGTCTGACAGGTTTGACCGCTGAAAGGTTTATGAAGAACGAACTTTCAGTGTCATTAAAAACATTTTAATCAATGGTGCAATAATTCATGCAAAAATCAGCACATGATATTCTAAAAACAACCAAACACCAGGAACTACTCAAAGGTATTTTGCATTTACAATTTCCACAGAGGTGGTCTCGGTAACATAGTATCCAGAATTTGTGGACTGACTAGGTTTTTAAACACAGTTGTCTTCTGGTTCAGGATTTAGGGAAACACAGAAGTCATCGATAAGTCTTAGTACTCTTTTTCAAACTTTTTTCCAACTGTATATTAGGTTACAGTTTACATTCTCAACATGTTTCAGTTTGTGGATACATAAATATAGAACATTCATCAGGAAAAGATAACCCAGCAGTTAAAAACACATAGGTGCATGATGGTGTTTATGATAGTCCATAAGTAATTTTTCTAATAGAAAGTCTTGACCTGTCAGGCAAAATACAAACACAAAATAGAGAACCTTTTTTTTGCACCTCTTAGAGAAAATAACAAAGTGCGTTGAGGGGACTGTTTTGCCCAAAAGTGTAAATAGACTGTCCCCTCCCTTCAATGTACCCTTTTTATAACTTAAGGCCCGCTCTCTGCTGATATAACATCTCTGCTCATATTAAATACATGTATTGTGCTTATTAAAAATATGTCACACAATCTATGGAATAGGGCATATGTTGCCCCTTTGTTTCTGGTCCTGAATAGAAGGACCACAGGCATCACACCTAAATCTCTTTAGTAATGGGCTATGTGTGCACCAGGTGCATTGCACACATGCTGCCCCTGGCACAAACCAGCACTGTACACCATTAACAAAGAGTCAGTCTTTTGCATATTCATTAAGTGGCCTCATGTCATGCCTTGGGGCTGCAGTAAGTCTTAGTTTTCACATTGCATTCTGGGACTTTTTCCAAAACCAAAAGGAAAAATTCAACTACAAATCACAACCTGCTGTATTTTATCCAGTACAGTGCTGAAGCACCGTAGATATATTTCTTCAATTTTTTGCCTATTGCCGATATGATTTAGAGAACATTAACTGCACATTTCATTTCTTGCCATGGTGTGACAATAAATGCAAATCGAACTGTCCTTATACAAGGTTTAGCCATACCAAACATGTTGCATTATATCATTGTTTGCAATGTAGGCCCTGAATGGTATCCTCAAGGTGGTGCTAATATATTATTGTGTATTCTTCTTAACCAGAGCATTGGCAGTGTAGTGGTTTGGACACTCAAGTCAAGAAAAGTAAAATACATGGGTACTGGGTTGGAACCTCTCCACCAGTGCTCTATTTTATTATTCTTTTCTTTTTAGTAAGGCTCCATACATATCGCTAAAATACACAAATATTGTACATGCTACATGCTATATATAAATAAAGCATGTGGTAGCCTAGAGAAGCTCATGGCCGAAAAGTACTGCGGGTTTCACCTGCATAGCCAACAGGTGGGAGACAAATACTTGACAGTGGGCCTCATTACGACCCGGCGGTAAGGGATTACCGGTACCGGTAATCCCTTACCGCCCAATTCCGAGGTCCCTTTGTGGGACCCGCAAAGGGACTTTGGAGGTAATTACGGTACCGCAATTTGCGGTACCGTAATTGCCGCCTTCCCCATTGAGCCCTATGGGGACTCAAATGGGAATGGGGAATTACCGCCCCCGCCAACCTTGGAATGGCGCAGTAATTCCACCATTCACCATGGCGGAATCAGTAGTTTACCGGCGGGAACCATGGCGCTAATAGCGCCATGGTTACCGCCCGGTCGTAATGAGACCCAGTATATGAAATTGATTAAAATCTGTGTTGTTTTAAAACAGATTGACCCTCATTACGACCCTGGCGGAGATCCATGGTGCAATTTGCACCATGGACCATGGCGCTGAGCTGCCAACTCCGCCATGGGGGTTGGCGGACTTACCGCCCCATTCCGAGGTTGGCGGGGCGGTAAGTCCCCAATCCCCATTTACCCTTCCCCATTCCCATTTTTGCCCCATAGGGTATAATGGGAGTGGGGAAGGCGTTAATTACGCCACCGTAAATTACGGTGGCGTAATTAACAACAAGTCCCGTAGCGCCATGGATTTTTCCGCCTGCAAAAACCAGGCGTAAAAATCACCATGGCGCTACGGGAACTCGTAGTAAGGCGGAAAGGTACGCCATGCATTACGCTGGCGTAAACCCCTTTCCGCCAGGGTCGTAATGAGGGCCATTGTATGTTTGTCAAAATATAGAAAAGCACCATATGTTTTTGGTGCCATAGAGCAAAAACCAAAGCAAACTGTACAGTACAGTATTCTGGTTTGCATGTTAGATTTACGTCATTTTGATGAACATTTTCTGTCTATCACAGAAGAAAAAGCAAAGTGTCCCTGATTATTAGAGTATCCAGCCTTGAATGCCGTGCTCAGTAATTGAATACTACAGTATTCTACCTTGACCCCCTTCTCTCATCCTATTAAATTGAGCCTTGTTAAGGTCTTTTTTCAAGGCACACTACTGCATTTTTTTGAATTACAACTCATGAGCTACCGTGCTGTACTATCTGGGTTTTAGCATTGTGTATGGACTAAATTGTTTGGGCAATAGAGGAGTGGCAATCTAACTGAGGTGTTGTCCAATGAGTTTACCATCAAAGAAATACATACATGTATCTTAATGCTTGAAATTTCGCACATGCTGTCTACTATCTATTATCATGTAGTGGGAAGGTGGACCTAGAAAAGAGGATTGTTGTATAAGTGACATAGGGTTTTCCATAATGCAGATTTACTGTTTATGATAGATCAAATGTCTTGCATGTTTAGGAGCATGACCTTTCCCTTTTACTTTGCTCTGCTATTCTTTAAGACATGTTTGTAAGATCGCTGATTCACTTCTTCAAGATACTGATGACAGTTCTGTGCTTCAGCTAAAAGCTCCCCTGTCATCTAGTCAAGGTATGAAGTCACACATGGAGTAATGGACTATGCTCGGTGAGCGATAGTGAAGATTACCCCTGCTAACTGCTCAGGAGTATTCATTCTATTAAAGACTAGGAGGCGAGCATTATGCTTCAATTTCTTTAATAACTACTCCTCAGCAGTTTCAACAAACCAATAAAACCAATAACAAAACACTGAAAAAAGTCTCAATAGTCTTTTCTTCTTTTGGAACTACAATCCCCATAGTCTCTGTAGTCCATCTCACTCCATGCCCAGCTATGACCACTTCCTGTCTCTGAGCTCCTCCTCTCTTTTACTCGCTCTGAATTTTCATTTTAAACTCCACACTATGTCCTGCCAACAGAGCGAAGACTCAAACCACTCCAAACCGAATGTCGATCCTCCTCGACTTAAAGTGACTACAGTTGCTGGTCTCCTATCTCAATTGTTCTTCTGCTCTTCACCTAGGAATAATACAGAGCAGAGAAATCAGGGTGGTGTCCATGTATTGCCATCATCATATACAGTATCATAATCACAATATACAAATGTCATATATGCAATACATAAATTGGGCGGGAATTTAATGCTCGCCTCCTTGTCCTTAATATAATTAATACTCCCTGCACAGTTAGCAGGGGTAATCTTCATTCTATGATAAGACTGGAGGCGAACATTATGCTTGTTCAAAGCTTCCCAACACAGTGACCGCTAGGCTCTCGGTCGGCTTGAAATAAAACTCTTTAAATGTATGATAATTCGCCCAGTCTGCTGCTAGCATAATGGCTCTCAAAGACACTCCTGTCATAAAGGCTTCAGATACCATGGCTCCCCGCACTGAATGTGCTCCGTACTTCCCCACATCATTGGTTGCTGCTTGCATAATCTCCTTAATCCATCTAGCAATGGTGACTGTGGATATGCCCTGAAAAGGTTTCCTATGTGCTATGAGCAATTGTGTAGTACTGGCTGCTCTGCATTCTGCTGTCCTGCTTTCATACTCCTTGACACAGCTCGCTATGCACCACTTAGGTCTGCTTTGAAAATATGGATAGTGTACTGAAGAAGTACTTGTACTTGTATTAGTCCTTTTTACTATAGTGAAGGTTACTCTCTCTGGACCGAAGGACTTTCTATCTACCTCCAGCTCACTCACATCCGATACACGCTTGCAAGACACTAGGCACAAAAGCATTGCTAGTTTACCCGATAATTGCTTAAGGGATAAGTATCTGTCTACGGGCCAACTTTACAAAAACATAAGGACGACAGATACGTCCCAGACTGTCTTATATCGAGGTTCCGGAGGCACTTTAAATCTGGCCCCTCGGATGTGTCTGACCACAGCTGGGTGTTTTCCCGCCGGTATTCCCTTGATCGGCAGGTGTCCCGCAGAAATCGTGGATCTGTATACTCCAATTGTGCGGAACGCTCTTCCGTCTTGTAGCAATTGCGTTAGGAAATTTAGAATCATCACTACCGGTGTTGAAATGGGATGAACACCTCTCCCCTTTCACCAGCTAATCCATTTGGCCCAAGCCACGTCATATCTCCTTCTAGTGGATGGAGCCCAGGATTCTGCGATGAGATCTGCAGCTTGCGCCGAAATGCCTGGCAGCGCCCAACGTCTCCTGATATCCTGCACGCAATGAGCGGGAGTGTCCCTCTCACTCTCAGAGGATGACACGACCCAACTGGGTCCGTGAGCAAGCATTCTCCTTCTGGTAGAACTCTCGGATGGTCCACTGCTAGCTCCATAAGAGTTGCAAACCACACTTGTGACTTCCATAGTGTTGCTACTAATAGCAGCTCTGCTCTCTCCCTCAGACATTTCACTAGAACTCTACTCAGCATCATGAAGGGGGGAAAAGCATAGTGCGGACCGTCGCTCCATCCTTGCAGGAATGCATCTGTCGCTCGAGCACCCGGGTCCAGCCTCCGGACAAAGAACATGGCTGTCTGTGCGTTCAACCGGGATGCAAAGAGGTCTATGTGCAGTTGTCCCCATATCTGGTTCATCTTCTGAAACACTGCCGGATCCAGCTTCCAATCGCTGGAGTCCGTGAGGTAGCATGAGTTCCAATCTGCTACTACATTCAACGTCCCAGGGAGGTATACCGCCATTACAGAGATCTCTGACTGAAGGCAAAAATGCCAAAAATCCTTCGGCAGCTCTGCCAGCATCTTGGATTTGGTGCCGCCTAGGTGGTTTATATATCGTGCTGCCGATATGTTGTCGATCTTTAGTAGGATGCAAGATTTCATCTTCCCCTTCGTGAAGGCCTTGATCGCGAAAGACCCTGCTAGCAGTTCCAGGCAGTTTATGTGGAGGTGAAGTTCCTCCTCGCTCCATTTCCCCCCTGTCTGCAGGTCTCTGCATCATGCTCCCCAGCCCAACCAGCCTGCGTCGGACTCTATGATCAGGTCTGGCCGATCTCCGAAAATGGCCCGCCCATTCCAGGCGTCCATATTCTTCAACCACCATTCCAGTTCTGTTACGGATTCTTGATCCAAAGGGACCAACTGATGATACCTCAAGCCTTGCTGCATCTTCAGTTTCTTCAGCGCGCAATAGTGTAAGGGTCCGGGAAATATGGCTTGAATGGAAGCTGCTAGAAGCCCCACTATCCTTGTCAATGTCCTGAGCAAAACCATCTGTTTCTGTAGGCACCCTCTTATTTCTCTCTTGATTTCGCGTATTCTCCCCGCTGGAAGTTCCAGCGTGGTTTTCCTGATGTCTAAGACAAAACCTAGGAAGTCTAGCGTCTGTGCTGGTACGGTATCTGATTTCTCTACATTGAGTAGAAATCCTAGGGACGACAGCAGGTCCTGGACCCAATTTGTCTGATATAAGAGTGCTTCTCGGTCCTCGGCCAACAGCAGAAGGTCGTCCAAATAAATGATCAACCTTATACCTTTCTCCCTTATTGCTGTCGCTACTGGCTTCATTAGCTTGGTAAAGGCCCAAGCAGCGGACGCAAGCAGCATGGTCTTGAATTGCCAAAACCGCCCTTTCCAACGAAAAGCCAGGAAGGTCCTGAATTTCTCTAATACTGGGACCGTTGGGTAGGCATCCTTCAGGTCCAGTCTCGTTAGCCAGTCTCCTTTGCTGAGGGAGTCTCGGAGCTGGTGGATGCCCTCCATCTTGAAATGCCGGAAGATTATCCAGCCGTTCAGTTCCTTCAGGTTTATAACTGGTCGTACTTTCTCCTTTCTGTGCACCAGGAACATATTGCTTATGAAGCTGGGGTCTCTCGGACATCTCTCTATGGCGTTCTTCTGCGCCAACTGGCATAGCTCGTGATCTAACAGTCTCTGTTCTGCGTGCGCTAATTGCTGTTGGTGCGGCCTGCGCTCTTGTATGGGTGGTTCTACGAATTCTATGTGCATACCTTGTACGGTTTGCAACACCAAGGCATCGCTGGAAAGGGCACGCCAGTTTCTCCAGAACATGCCAGTTCTCCCCCCTACTGGAGGGTAATGAGCTGCTCTCACCTTGGGTGAATCCTTGACCTCGTCCGGATTCTCTTCCTCTGCGTCCTCTCGGGAAACGCCGTCTGACTGGGAAGAAGGGATCCTGTTGTCTGTTCTCCCAGTATTGAGCTCTGGGATTTGGGGGTCTTCTACATCCTTGGTTCTGACCAGCCGTGTGACCCCTGTGACAACTGGTCCCGGCAAAAACTCAGTTGGGGAAGATCTTGCGGATCGAGGCTTGCGCCTTTTCCAGGGAAGTGTATGTACCGACGAAACGGCCCATTTCTTTTCCAAAGATTTCTCCGAAGATAAGTCCTTGTGCCACTTCTCCTGCCTCGTATGATGCGAGGTTGCTGAGCTTGGCATCAATCTTCAGCAAGAGCCCTCTTCTTCTTTCAGAGGTGATGGCGCAGTTGGCATTGCCAAATAGGCAGACTGCTCTCTGTGCCCAGCCTGCCAGGGCGTCTGGGTCTACTTCTTCCCCTCTGTCTCTGGCTCTCTCTGCCAGGTCCATGATCTTAGCTAGTGGACCGGCTAAGCCTAGCACCTTCTCTTGGCAGCTCTTCCAAGATCAGGGATCCTTGCTGGTCTTAGATACGAATGTAAGCATCTTGGGATCCAGCTCCAGGGTTTCAGCTACTTTACCCGGAAGGTCCGGTCTCGGGCACTCTGCTCGCAGGCGCTGTCGGACCTCTCTGTCGAGTGCTTTCCTTAACCTCATGGTCATGTACTGTGCTACTCTTGGCGATGGTTGCCAGTCCGATGACCTCGGGTTCTAGATGCTGTCCGGATCAAACATAACCTTTTCTACCTCCTTGAGGTGTTTTTCCTTGCAGGCTCTCTTGCCTCCGCTAGGCTTGATTTCCTCCTCCTCCTGGGAGGGAGGGTCTCCTTCAACTGGCTCTTCTTCCGAAACTGTGTTCTCCTCTCCGTCATCTTCTTCCCCTGGAGTGGGGGTTGTGAGGTTCGGCACTGTTTGACGCTGCAAATCGCTTCTCTGAGCTTTGCGAATGCATCGACTACCTCCGGGGCCTTTGCTTTTGCCCCATCTGAAGGGCACTGGGGGTCACAAGAGGATTTCCTCTTACGGGCCTGCATACTCCCCTTAGACCCTGTTGTCGAGGGTTTGGTGGGCGTGCGATTTGCAATAGCGGTGCTATCTTTAGGCTAGTGTAGCATGGCCTTTAGGGTCTCTAGCCTTTCTTGTAGGGGTCTTACTCCCTGTGCCACGGCATCCACTAGTGAGTTTCCCAGCACCTCTTTGAAGCTGGCAGCCAAGTCCAAGGACTGCTCCTCTTCGCTCCCTTCAAACTCAGACATTCTGGGAGGTTTCTGTGTGCCTGGTATACCTGAGACAGGTGTCTGAGCAGGCCCATTATCACTAGTTGGTGCTTGCAGATATTCTAATTTCTGGTAACCTCTTATATCTGCATTTAATACTTAGGACCCAAATGTATTTATTTATTATTGTGGCTGCATCGGGTAAAATGTTCTTTTGTACCCGCAATGGGCAATTAGTGTCGTAGGGGTCTTTGCAGAGGGCCCTGTTTGTATGAGGAGCCTGGGCTCTTGTCTTCCGTGGAGCTTTTTGCTCCCTGCTGGATTACAGCTGAAGCTGTAGTTCGTGAGCGTGTGCACACCTGAATCGCAGCTTTTCCGGTCCCGACTTGTGTCAAGAATACTTGTGATATCGTCGTGATCAGGGAAACTTCTATTTACAGTTCCCTCACGATCGGGGGCTTCTGCTCAATCACCGCCGTGCCCGGGTCTCTTTGTTCAGGGTCCACGTCGCATTACCTGACGTGTTCGGGCTCCGGCCCCGTCTCCACGAGAGAGGGGGCCGGAGTGGCTCAGGGTGCTTCTGTTTCTTCTGAGGCTCTCTAGGCCCCAGCTGATGTGGCGCGAACACCCCTGTCGTGCCGCTAGTGCGTCACGGGGCCTGAATTAATGGTAACAACGGTCTCCTCCACCTCTAAGAATGTCACGCATTACGCAAAATAGCCTTGCGTGCCTGGATAAACTTGCGCACACTGCTAAATGGCAATGGTATGCCTGTCAAGTTAACATGTTATCAAACTGTGACACATCTGCTCTTACATTCATATTCTAATATACTATGTACGTTCTTAGTATCCTACACATTTCTAAAGTTCTAAAACCCTTGCACATGCTGTACAGACATGTTAACCAGGGAGCTGAAGTAAAATGTACTTATCTGCATGAAGAGCAGTAAACGAAGCGCAGGAGCTCAGACAGGAAGTGGTCATAGCTGGGCATGGAGTGAGATGGACTACAGAGTCTATGGGGATTGTAGTTCCAAAAGAAGAAAAGACTATTGAGACTTTTATCAGTGTTTTGTTATTGGTTTTATTGGTTTGTTGAAACTGCTGCGGAGGAGTAATTAAAGAAGTTGAAGCATAATGCTCGTCTGCAGTCTTGTCATAGAAATGTAAATAGCCTACTATAGCGCAAGTCAGACTTTACTGTGCTTTGGGGTGCAATGAATGATATGGGGAAGTAATCTACAATAGGTCATTTTCTTTAGTTAATTTTCCGCCACAGTCAAAGCCAGATTTGGCAGATTGAAAAGCAGGGTATCATATCATGTGCATTGCAAATGTCCAGGTGGTGGATGGGATGGAGGTACTGTTTTGCATTGGGGGAACTTTGCTTTTGTGTAATGTTGATGTGCATTATAGGGATGACCTTTGGGATGTCATAGGCTAGCAACAAGGAGAAGAAGGTGGTGTACACAGAAAATTGACTGATATAGGTGAGAACTTCACAGACATAATCTAAATTGGATTGAGGGAATCTGAACTTTCCTCTCAGAGGGGTTTGCATGGCCCACAGACCATGCCAAATCTGACCTTTCTTGAAACCTACAGCTCATCACCAAATAATCCAATAGCAATCCATGCAGGAGTGGTAGAGGCAAGGTTTATTTCCATAGAGCTGTGCAGAAATGGTCAGAGAAACTGGCACAGTATCCCTGTCCCAAAAGGTGACCTTAGAGTACATAAACCTCTGGGTTTCACAGAGCTTTGCACAATGAGCGTCATACGGAAGAGCATCATGGTACATTTAGTCAGTTACATTAAAAATAGACTTCCCAATGGCACATTCTCCAGCTATGGGGGGATGGATTTACAGCACCATTAGAGACCTGTACAGTTACACAGAGCCTACTCACGAGATAACACCATCACATCTAATGGACCTTCACCATTATACGAAATAAACACTGAACTGACATCTAGAGGCTACATGATTATCATTCCAGTTCTCAGGCGGCATAGTGTGCCTTCAATTATGACATTGATCTGGCAAGAGGGCATACGTGATCCCTAGACTAAGAACACGTGCGCAGCGTTAGGGGTTTCTGCGCGTGTTCCAACCCATCAGGCTTCTCACCACGCCACCACCCTAAGCATGGCTGCATCTTTGTCTGCCCATGGATTATGCACTCTTGTGACTCATATAGAAATACAATACAGCAGCTTTGACACGTTAAACCACATCAAATCATGCAGTTAGATGTTGTCACTGGTCATTATATTCAAGAGAATTATGAGCTGTTAAAGAGCCACTTTATAATGCTCAAAGGTGTACTCCAGAGCTGGCTGGACAAGGCATAGCCCCAACAAGCCCTCCTCCAGGGCAACCTGGTGAGATGAGGGTTTTCAATGTTAGCCTCAAACATTTCTAAGAACATGCCCATCCAAACATGATGAAATCCCTAAAATGTATTTGCATAAACTGGAGTTGATTATTCCCAAGTGAGATCTCAGCGTAGGCTGCAGAATCTAGCCATGGTACCACCTGCAGATTACGCTCATCCAAAAGGGAGTTATATTATTTGGGTCTCAGGAAATAGCTGGTTTATCTCTACAACTAATGAGAACAGCCTCAATAACTGACCTGTCCTCCATTGTGGGAGATATGGTGAGCAGTTGGTGGCAGGAATAATAGTGCTGTTGTTAAGAAAAGAACAAGCTAGACCATAAGAAATTAGAAGGATCCACTTACTGGGCAAGAACAAAGAGATGAAGTGTAATATCAAGCTATCAGTTCTTAAGCAGACATCATGTAGGTAGAATGCCTGGGGAGCGATCCCCCAAAAAGTCATAGGTTTGGGGAACCATGCGTTAGTATGCTTGGCTTTCTTTGCTTTTCTGAGAGTGAGAGGGACGATCGCATCAACTGCTTGAGTGATAGCCAGTTTAAAGGCGTTTTCAAGAGAGTCAGGATCCGTTGAGAAGGGGAGGTGGGCTTGGGGGGCCCTCTGGAGGTGTTTAGATCAAATTGTATGAAGTGGTGGTCTGTCCAGGGGACGGGTGAATTTTCGGTAATTAGCACTGGGCAGTTGTGGTGGGAGACCCAATCTAGGGAGCGAGGGCTTTATTCAGCACGGCAGCGTGAGCGTCATTAGGATCGTTGAGGCCAAGGTTAAGGTCACCTGTCAGTAGGACTTTGGATTTGTTTTTAGGAGTGTTTTCACCGATAATGGTCCATCTCCTGCTCATGGCTACTGTAGTATTCAGGTACGCAGCTAACAATCAGAGGTTTCATTTTTAGAGACAGAAGGCGATTATGAATGTTTGCATTTCTTTATGGTCGACTGCACCATAAGATAGAAGACCCCGGTGAACTGGCGGGCCCAGGAACTACTTTATTTCTTTTGTGCAGGAACAAGAGAGGCCTAACTATGATTAGAACTGGCCAATTGCTGAGCCTCCAGTTAATGGGGGTCATTACGACCCGGGCGCAAAGGGATACCGGGCACCGGTAATGACACTGGTGCCTTCCTTAACGCCTGGTTTTAGCAGGTGTCAAGGACGGGACCCGCAAAGGGACTTCAGAGCTAATAACGGTACCGTAATTTACGGTACCGTTATTAGCATCCTCCTCATTCCCATTGAGCCCTATGAGGGCTCAAATGGGAATGGGGATTGACATTTTTATTGACATTTTCAATGGGGACTTACCGGTCTAGTTCGACCTTTGCGGGACCTACCGGTAAGTCCCCATTGAACCAGGGCGGACACGGTATCGGTAATGGTGCTAGTCATGGCGCTAATAGCGCCATGACTAGCACCAACCTCGGAATGAGTCTCCCAAACCTCACAAAAGCTGCACTTGAGATGTCTATCATCAGCTGCAGTGCATTTACAAGTACATGTCCTTGTCAAGGCTGCTTTTTGTTTATATTTTATTTTTACTTTGCATTCTGGTAATTCCCTTTGGGAAGAATAAAGCTGCAAGGATGTTTTTCTTCTTTCTTGATTTTAAGGATTTTAAGCCTGAAACATTGGCCCTCATTCTGAGTTTGGAGGTAAGTACCGTCCCTTACCGGGATGGCGCAAATAGCGTGTCCGAGCTGGCAGCAGCCCACTAAAAGCGGACTATTACGACTTTGCGGGCACAAGCTTTGCGCCATGCCGGTAAGGTACCTAGCGCCATGTCGCAAAAGTCCCCCAAAAAGCCCTTACCGGCATGAAGCGCAACGTAGATAACACTACCGCCATAGTCCAAAGCGGCATTAGCGGTGAGCGTAAATAGCGGCGACCGTAATTAGCGGTCACCGCTATTTACGGTCACCGTTAAATAGCGGAACCGGAAATAACGTCATTGCAGAGGAACAGGAAGGAGCACGGCGGCCATCTTTAAAAAAACAATCGATTGCCATCCTCACCACAGTTCATCCAAGCACCCAGGAATGCCTAAAGCACCCAAGAAGGGATCTGCCCACCTCCGAAAGGAGCGCTTCAGCCAGGATTAACTACAGATGCTTGTAGACAACCTACACAAGCATGCTGCGACAGTGTTCAGCAGCAACATGAGGAGGGAGGCCGTGTTGTGAAAAAAGGAAATTTGGGCACTAGTATGCCACAAGGTCAGTGCAGTGGGCAACACCCCCCGCACGGTCAAGGATTGCCGCAAAAGGTGGGATGACCTGCGGCTGAGGGTGCGGAACATTCTTTCGGCAAACCGTGCCCAGGCCTTGGAGACCGGAGGAGGACCAAGTTCTCCAATTAAATTCACACCGTGGGAGTAAACATGTGCGAGCATGATTGGGCCAGAATCCATAGAAGGGGTCGAAGAGATGGAGTGTGGCGCCACGTCGTCTGCTGATGGAGGTGAGTGTCCAAAGTAAAAACTGCTACGCCAAATCTTATGAAAGTCAATGCCAATGTCTGTCCAAAGAGTGATGCCAGGGTCGGCCACACACACACTCCCTGTAAAGTATGCCGAATCAAGTGAGACACAAGCCTGTGCCTGGTGCAAGGCCGTAATGTACATGACACATACCACACAAAGTAGTAAATGCCATGAGGCACACATCGTCCATGACCTAAATAGTGTGCATGTCAGACAGCACAGTACCTGGCCAACATGAGTGACACCGACATATGCCTGCATTTACCACCCATGTATGGAATGACGTGTCGTTCCCTACACAAATTCCTATTACCCACAAATGTGTGGATGTGCAATCGTACCAATGTATGTATGCTGCCTATCCAAACATCACTCATGCCATCCCTCTCTTTCACCCCCACAGGCAGTGAGCACGACAGTGAGGAGCAGGACAGCAACCGTCCCTCCACATCCAGGGGCCAAGCCAGGGGGCGGCGTGTCCCAGCAAGGAAGCCACCACTGGGACATATACCACCAGCAACAGCAAGGCCCGTGGAGGGCACAACACCCCCACCCCCACTCCTCACTGCACTGCCTGCAGACACCTGTCCAATGCCACGGTCGGAGGAGTCCAGTGTGGCTGGGGAGGTGGCAGCCAAGGCCCCCCCCCTCGCAGTCAAGGACAGCCCCAATGACATCTGGGGCCCCATTGAGGACGACTCAGAGGATGTTGTCCACACCCCAGCACAATTGTCATCCCTCCAGGTATCCATGAGTGACACTGTAGATACCAACACACTGGAGCAGTCTGGGCAAGAACAGACACAGGGACATATCAGTCCCGTGTACAGTCCCGGGAAGGATGAGCAGGCTGGACATGCCAGCCCGATCTCCAGCAGGGCCACTGGTGCAGCTGCAGGAGCACAGCGGGCTGACCATCGCGCTGCCCTAATCCATGAATTCATGCAGGACAACCGGCAGGCCAGGGGGAGTGGCGTGCAGATTTGAGGCCACTAGGGCAGTCCATCACTGACAACACAAACCGCCTCTGCGAGGTGCTTGGGCGCATCGCTGATGCATTGGAATCAGCTCTTCCCAGCCAACAGCCTCAGCATGAGTCCACACCATCCACAAGCAGCTCTACACAGACCAGCCCGCTCCGCCGGTCACTCCTTGCGCTGCGCCGACGCGACATGCCTCTCCCTGGCTCCAGGAGTGCAGAGGGACTGTACTGGCAGCCTCATGTGGGCTCCGTGGACCCCATGGGACTTGTGTGGGGGAGTTGTGGGGGGAAGGGGAGGGGGAATGGTGTGTGGGGGTGTTGTAGGGGGAAGGGGAGGGGTGTGAGGGTGTGTGGGGGAGTTGTGGGGGGAGGGGGAGAGGGTGAGGGTGGTGGAGGGTTTGTTATTCACGTTAATGTTATTACTTTCAATACACTGGTTGTGTTAAAAAAAAAAAGAACCAGAGTGGACATTCATCAGTGCGCATGTGTCATTTAATCTTGCACAGTGCATAATGTACATGTACCCCCACACCCAGTGCCCTATGTCCTACCATCATGTCACCCTCTGCTGACATGTAAGTCAGAAATATTGTGCAATCATTGACTGTCGCACAGCACGTCCCTCCTGTGCATCGCCACCGTGATGAGGTCCTGCCACATCTTCATCATCGCCTTCTACTTCATCAGGTGGTAGCTGTTCCATTTCAGGGGGCAGGGGCACATTCCGGCGGATGCCTATATTGTGCAGCATTACACATGCCATGATGATCTTGGCCACCTTCCCATGTCTGTAAAGGAGTACCCCACCCGACCAGCTGAGGCAGCGAAATCGTGCCTTCAACAGGCCAAAGGTCTGCTCAATTACAACACGTGTACGGGTATGGGAAAGATTGTAGTCTCCTTGTGCCTGTTCTGTGGGTTTCGGACAGGGGTCAGGAGCCACGGCTTCAAGGGATAGCCACCATCACCTGCATGAGAGGGGAATGAAGGTGAATGTTCGCACATTCATGTCGGACAACTGTACTAGTCTCACATGGGTGCAGGTAATTGGTGCCCACATGCACATGTCCCTGGATGCATTGACCCCATTTCAGGTACCGATATGTGTCCTGTGAAATGGACTAATGGTGTGGGTTGCATCCTCAAGATGATTCATGGTGTGCACTGTCATCTTGTTGCACGTGCATCGTATATGCATACAGCACTGTTGGAGTAAAATTAGTGATGTGTTCAGTTCTGTGAGATCTACTAGTAGGGAGTGTTGGCTGTAGTCTGTACAATATTGGGCATTCTGCACTGATCATTTCCATGGTGACATGCAGCACTCCTATGGATGTGACGAACCAGTGACACACTGTGGAATCCCTGGTTGGCTCAGTTCAATGCACTCCCAGGGATGATTGTCCTGTGTGGTGATATGATGGAGACAGCAACATAGTGCATATTCATAGTGGGTGAGGGCTGCTGATGAGTGGTGCATGTGTTGTGGGATGTGGGCTGGTTACCTGTTAGTCATGTAGTGATAGTTGTCGGCCTTACTTCATCAATAAGGGATTTGGGTGTCATGTACCGTTTCTGATGCTTTGGGGCACAGTGTTCGGTGATGTGCACATCATGCATGACATCAACATTCCCACCCAGGTGGAGTATGCATCCCCGCCTTCCCACCCAGGTGGAGTGTGCATCCCCCTCCTTCCCACCCAGGTGGAGTATGCATCCCCCCCTTCCCACCCAGGTGAAGTGTGCATCCACCCACCTCACAACACCGATGCACTGCCATGGCCCAGTCAGGCAACTCACCAAGCAGCCAGGCATGTCGTCCAGCATGTCGCTCCATGAAGCGTGGTAGAGTGCAGTTCCGCAGGACCATAGGTCATGAGTTGATCCGGGATATCGGGCACAGCACTGTGTGATGATCTTGCTGGCGTCGCATACCATCTGCACATTGATGGAGTGGTATTGCTTGCGGTTGTGATACACCACCTCCATGGCATGCGGGACCACCAACTCCACGTGGGTGCAGTCGAGGGAACCTGCACAATTTGGCATGCCTGCCAGTGCATGGAAGGCAACTTTTGTAGCGAATATCTTCTGGGGGGTCCATGGTAGGGATATGTAGTCCCTTGTGTGCTTGAGGAGGGCATCCAGCACTTGATTCAGAATCCGGGAAAATAAGGGTTATGATATGCCATGCATGTGCCCCACTGTGTGCTGGTAGGTGCCTGTGGCGAGGAAGTGGATCACAGACACTATCTTCAGTAGAGGGGGGATGGCAGTGCGTATTTCAATGAGGCTCACTATGTCGTTGTGTATCAGATCCACTATGGTGGTGATGGTGTCCCGGTCAAACCGGTACAGGGTGTGGATCTGCTCAGGGGTTAGATTGAATGGACTGGCTCTGATGCGAGAGATTGTGGGCTGACGGGGTGGTAACTGTGGCTGCACTGGTGGGGCATGCTGGGCCTGTCTCACCCTCCTTCTCCTCCTGCGTCTCCTCTGTGGTGGCGACTGTTGTTGTTGTTGATGTTGAGGCATTGCAAGCAGGGCCTCCAGCTCCAGTAATGCTACTACTATTGGTATCATCTTGTGTGGGAGGGGGTGTGGTGTCTGGGTGTGCTCCTTTTGTACTGGCCCTGACTCTATTGCCTCCACCTGTGCTGATTGTGTGCACCTGTGGCAGTTGGAAGCACTGCTCAGGACTCTTTACGCCTGGTCGGCGATGCCGGCATTTACGCCATGCCGGTATGCACTTTTTCCGCCTTCATGAGGCCGTTATTTGCTTGTCCGCCTCACTTGTGATCTTCTCCGGTTTACGGCATGCCGCTAATGGCAGCATTGTTGTGTCGCATGCGCGCTCCCAGACCGCTATTTACGGCATCGTACTTTACAATGCCGTTAATAGCGGTCTGGCTGGTCAGAATAGCCTGTAGCGGTAGACAATGCCAGTAATCCTTTACCGGCAGTGTTTTTCCATTACCTCCAAACTCGGAATGAGGGCCATTGTTTTTCTTCTGAAAGGCGAGAAAGCTAAGTCTGGATGTTTCCTTATGGTTTGTGGGGAGGCAGAATGCCATGAAGGGTAGCAGGAAGCCCTCTGTCATTCATTGGTCTTTGGCCGGATTGGTTTTTTCCGCAAGGCCACGCCCCTTCGCTTAGATCTGACTGGCTCACTCATATATTATCTGATTCACGCGCACCTAGATGCAATACCCATACCTGGCAAAGCAAAACAAAAAAAACGGTTTCAGTTCACAATTTCCTCTGAGCACTGCACTGTGCATTATAGCCAAGTGCGCGTTGAGTGTTAAAAAAACAAACTGTTTTCAAAACTAAAATTCTTCTCATGTCACATTCGATTTTTATGAGAGAGAAATATGATATACACTCTCAATCTATCCGTAAGAGGCCCTCTTTCCACACGGGCAGCACTATGAAAGCTTGTACCCACTTCGAAAGCAACACAATGCAACCTTTCTCTGTATGCGCAGTACGGATTTGTATTGGTTAACTCGCCAGCTAGTTTTGTTTTCTGGGCGGGATTGACCCAGTGGCCCTTCTGCAGCGCCAGAGGCATTTCTAGATTGGATTATCCCTTGGAGTTTCTCCATAGGCCAGTTAGCACAACACAAAAAGCCCCCAGGAGCTCGAGAAGGGTAAGGCAGCTGCTGCTCTGACAGGAATAATTAGTGGCTGGCCAAAGAACAGAACTGCAGTGACGCGTTTGTGGGAGGAAGGGCGCCCTCCTTCTATTTCACTGTTGGTGCCGCATTATTAAACTCGCATGTGAAAGAAAATAAGGGAGAACTATGTTGTTGCTGAAATAAATCACATACAACATCTTTTACCTATGTCGTCCATTTTAAACTTTCGTTTTTGCCTTCATCATGTAAAACGAGCCAGGCAGTGGGGACTTCACAGAATATCAAGTGTCTGGTTTCATGCTGCGCCATGTGAAAATAACGTGTGACAGTCAGATGTCCGTATCACTCTCACCCTGCATTATTTACTGAAGCAAAACCTGCGACACTTCATTCTTCACAGATGACACCGTGCAGTGTTCCTTTAGCGGGGTGGAAAATTGTGAAGTTTGTCCTGGGGCAATAAAAGGCTTTTCTTCATCTGTAACAATACCAGACGGTGAAAAATCAATACCCGCGCCCAAAGCTATGGTGATAAATTGCCTGAGTGCAAAATTGTGTTTACCATGGCAGACAGTGCATGCTCTGGCGTGGCGCGTTTGCAAACCCTTCATGAAAACTTCCAATGCATGTTTCCCAAATATGACCCTCAATAAATCCGATGGAAGTAACTGCATCTTCCACTACATTTTTTTCTCAGTTTCTGCTTCCTGAAAAAATGCTTAAGGCAATCGCTGTGCTGTTTTTGTTCTTCCCTTCTCACTTCCTTTCTTCTCTTCCTGCCAATGATTTCATATTGTTTTTTTTGTGTGTGCTGGAAATAATTAGTATTTCAGTAGCGAGTAAAGGCAAATAACTGCATTTGGAGGCCCCATCTAAGGCAACAGAAATAATGTTTGTGAAAGAGTACCCTGAGCTGGGCTACTTATGTATCTTTGCGGACAAAGACACAAAACGGCCACAAAGATTTTCATTCGCATGGCTGAAAACAACGTGTACAACATATAATAGCAATTGGTGTTGGGTGGAGGGACTGGAACAACAGATGTAGAAGCACCTCCTATACTGGTGCAAATATTTTTTATAGAATTGTGTATCATTGAAGCCATCTCCAAATTGTACCAGGGCATATTTATAGGGCAACAATTAATGCAGGGAGTTTGTTTCTCCCACCCCAATCAAAAGCACCACACCAATATCCCTGATTATATAATTCATTAGTACCCGGCCAGAGAAAATCAGAATGGAACAAGCATTCTGATTGGCTCTCGCCGGGTCATTACCCAGCCGAGAATCCTTCGATTCTCGCCGGGATTCCAGCCGCCTTGTCCTCGGCGGGGGCATGGCAGCCCCTCACCAATGAGGAGGCTCGAAGCGGGGCCATCCGCGCTCCGAGCCTCCCCACAACTGAGAAGCTGCCTTCGCCCCCCGCCGGGGACTCGGGTAAGCTTTTTCTTTTTCCTTCCCTCCCTCCCTCCTCCCTACCCCACTTACCTTTTTGCTCCTGCGTCCCCGCTGGGCAACGATAGCAGGCTCCAGCAGTGTGGAGACTCGGAGCGGGCCATCCCCGCTCCGTGCCTCCACACGGCTGGAGGCTTCCATCGTCCCCCAGCGGGGACGCAGGTACGTTTTTTTTTTTCTTCCCCTCCCTCCCTTCCACCCTCCCAACCCCACTTACCTTCTGCTTCTTTTTTTTTTTGGAAGCGGACGCACTGGGAACACTTGTGTTCCCAGCGTTTCCGCTCCCGATGGCCGCCATGGAAAGGGAAAACGGACTCCGTTTTCCCTTTCCCGGCGGGCATTTTTTTCATTTTTTTTTTTTCTGTTTCGAAACGCGACGAAAAATGCCATTAGCATCCCGATCCAATGGGCCGGGGTGCTAATGGCAATAAACCCTCGTTCGTGGGCCAATACCGCCGCAGGTAATGCCCGGGGCTTCATTAAGGCCCGAGCGTATAACTACGGCCCCGGCCATTACCTGGGGCGGTATTGGCCCGCCGCCTCGGGTCTTATTGCCACAATCTAGCCCTGTCTATGAACCATATCATACCATGTAGATCCCTCACCCCTGTGCAATAGATACGCCAAGAATCAGGCTGGTGTGTAGAAAGAATATATATTAATAAATAGGAAAATTAATATTTGCACAAAACACAAGACAAACTACCTCACTCCATGGCCCAACTGCTTTTCTCTCCTAACAATTTGCTTTTCACTGAAATTGGAAACATCCGTTGATTTAGAATCACACAGATCACGTACTCTTTAAACCCACACATGTGCCATTTTTTCCCACCCTGGTTACATAGAAACACAGGTCTATAGAATACTTCAAATACATGGGTCACTCACAAAATGCTCTTAATGTACAGAATTGTGTAGCCCCTGGACATAACAAAACAATTTATCTTCACAACATACTTTGTATGGAGTTTATTTTATAACATGTAGCACCTTGAAACCATACGCTTGGCAATACACTTTACATGAAGTTTAATTTAAATAACATGCAACACTTTTCTATTGACAAAACCAATTTCATGCATCCAGCTCTCTTTATTTTTAATCTCCCTGTGCACTTGGCAATGCTAGCAGTGGTGGAGCTCAACAGACTTAAAAAAAACACTTTTTATACATATTGAACCTCTTTTCCTCCCCCAAGATTCAATCAAAGATCTCCTTTCTATCAGGGGTCTCTTTCTTACCCTCTGTAGAGGGTATACTTTTAATCAAGGACTTCACTCTATTTAAGTTGGCAAGACACTTTTCTGCCCCAGCACAAACCCAGATATTGAGTTTACTATGAAAACCCCTCTACTTTAAGGCAGTTTCCAGGGAATAGGGAGCAGTCAGGAATTTCATTTTTATGCACCCCTCCCTTTTGGGAATTTTGGGGTTGGCAAAAAGAAATAGGAGTATCCAACTACTTTAACGGACTATGTTTGTATCCACACTGGAAACAATGTTGCTGATTTCGAATTTCAACAAAATCACCCCGTGTCTCTTGGCTATAGGGGAATCATTAAATTATTCCTTGGCTAAGAACATGCTAGGCATCTTCTTCGGTATCACACCCACTAAATAAGGGGAGAGTATTAACTCAAACAGATCCTCACTAGACTTGGTTTGGTTGGACACATTACTTAAATAGAAAATCTCTGGATTTTGTGCTCAGGAAAAGTCATCAGGGCTCCTGAATCTTCTCATGGGCCGCATAGGGTCTTGGGTATATGGCCTTTCTAGGTTCTGCCATGGAAACCCCCAGAATCCCTCCCTTTATTTGCCTCACCAGGTTCCCTCCAGATTTTAGTCTTCCTCCTGGCCTAATCCACCTCCCAGGTAATGTTGGTTCTCCAGCAATCTTTCAGTAGTTCACTAAGATCATATCAGACAGCTCTCTCTCTTTCCCATTGTGCATCTCCTTATAAATCTTTAAGCACTCCCCAAATGTTCTAAATTATGGTGTGCCAGTTGATTCGCTCATTATTCTGGTTGGACATCTATTGTCCACCCCCATTGCAATCACTGGTTCCTTTAGTTACTAGGCATCATCCCGGTGAGTTATACCTCCACCCCTTTGAAATTGCATTTTTGAACACTTCAGTTATGACCTTAAAAACTACAACATGGCAAAATGTTTCAATTTACAAATGAGAGTCACAAACTATTTGTTTCTGAAATGGTCTAATCACGCCAGACTTAATGAAATGTGTCTCACCCATCCCTGTGGAACACCCTGCCCTGATTGGGTATTGTAACAGTTGCTGCTAGGTCTAATGACCTGCGGTGCCCTGTGCATGCTTCATTTGAAAATCATGAAGCAGGTTAGCTGACTTTGCCCTAAAGACCCTCCTGGGCCTTTACTTACTAAATGTGTTAACTTAATTGATCCCCCAGCCCCTTGTGCACCCTCTCCTCCTCTGCTCCCTCCCGCGATATCCACTTCCCGCTTGCCGCCACCACCCGCCTCACAGCCCAACCACCTTCCCTGATTGGGTATTGTAACAGTTGCCGCTATGTCTAACAACCTGTGTTGCTCTGTGCATTCTTCATTTGAAAATCACAAAGCAGGTGTTCTGCTTTGCCCTGAAGACCCTCCTGGGCCTTTACTTACTAAATTTGTTAACTTAATTGATCCCCCTGCGACTTGTGCACCCTCTCCCCCTCTGCTCCCTCCCACGACATCCACTTCCAGCTTGTGGCCACCTGCCGCCTCCCAGCCCACCCACCTTCCATGATTGGGTATTGTAACAGTTGCCGCTAGGTCTAACGACCTGCAGTGCTCCATGCATGCGTCATTTGAAAATCACAAAGCAGGTGAGCTGACTTTGCCCTGAAGGCCCTCCTGGGCCTTTACTTACTACATTTGTTAACTTAATTGATCCCCCTGCCCCTTGTGCACCCTCTCCCTCCCGCGACATTCACTTCCCACTTGCGGCCACCTCCCGCCTCACAGCCCACTCACCTTCCCTGATTGGGTTTCTCACAGTCAAAACTGTCCCTCCCAGGGCAGCGCTCTGCCCTTGCAGCCCCCGTGACTAAGGACCCCAAGGCAAAGGATGGCTCCTGCAAGAGGCGGCTCCATATCATGTCTGCAGGTGAAGCCAGTGGCCAGCCATCAACCAGCAGTGACTAGTAAGGAAGGAGTGGCCCGGGTGAGGAATAGAGCCTTCACTCTACCCTGATATCCCTGCCACATAGCATCCTATCTACACGAGAATAATACTGTGATTATTAGCCTGTGCCACTCTGAGATAACACTATGGTTATTGGCCATATTTAACTGCATTGTGAAGGCCCTTTCCCACTATACAGGACTCTCATACCTAAGTGTAATTTTCTCCGTTATTTAAATTGCATTGTGTAAATATTTAAACTGCATTGTGAAACCTAGGCCTCTTTTCCCACTATACAGGATTCTCAGACCTAGGTGTGTTTTTCTCCAGTATTTAAATTGCATTGTGAAAGTATTTCTGTCATTGGTTTGTCTTCTTAGCAAAGCGTCCATCTAGCTAACTGTCCTACTATTGTCTGAGCTCTTGCAGTTTTCTTCAATTTTCTACTACTGTCTCATCTCTCCTTGTCTCGTCTTCTTGCTAACCTCACTGTGTCCTTCCCTGGTGTTCTCCCTGCCCATACCCACCCTCCCCCTTCCTCTTCTCTCTACCTACTCAATGGCGCTCTCTGTCTCGCCTATCTTTTCTAACTGCTTCTCTATCAACTATCCTGCTCTCCTCACTAAATTTGGTAGGACGAAGTTTAAAACGGACATCCTGATTTCAAACCCAGGCCTCCATATCGCTGACACCTATACCACTGCTTCCTCTAGGCGAACCCTCACGGACATCCTCTTTGTCGTTCCCTCGCCAGACCCATGGACTCTTCATATGATCTCTGTGCTTTCTCATTTTGCTTCTTCTCCCATCAATGGTGGCACCCGGTGGGAGGCCCCCCATGGCCTCCCATCGGTCATCATTATTGTTTACCTGAATGGTACCGTCTTGGTCCAAGGCCCTCAGTCCAACCTTCTCCTCTTTGATAGACACTTCCCACACCTCATCAATTTCCTGTCTTCTCCTGCTGTCCCCTCTCTTCCTTCCATGCCTTCCTTGCCTCCCCCTGCTGTCTCCTGCTCGGCTACCTTACCCTCTCATCCTTCCTCTCCTGCCCCCCCCTCGGGCTTCTTCTACACCTCCACAGGGTGTACCTCTGATTTGTACCACTCTCCAGAAGTCTTTCAAGAATGGCAACCTTCTCCATATTGCCACTCTAAACTCTCGCTCAGCTGTCACTCATCTAACATCTGTCGTCTCCTTAAGGAACTTGACCTCAATGTCCTGGGTCTCACCGAGACATGGTTCACTGCCAGATCTTTCACAAGCTTTGACACCCTCATACCTGATAGCTACAAGATCCTCTCCGTGCCCAGGTCCAATCACTCCAGAGGGGGTGTAGCCCTGATCTTCCCTGAGTGGATTCCTGCCTCTGTCATTCCCACACAGGCCTACTCCTTTTTCGAATGCCACGTCTGCTTGCTCTCTCTCTCTCCTAGCCATTCCCTTACTGTGGTTACCATCTATCGACCAGCTGGTCATATCTCCTCCTTCCTCTCTGAGTGGGCTGACCTCTCCTCTTCCCTCCTGGTCTGGACCACTCAACTCCTCCTTCTTGGAGACTTTAACATCCACCTGGGTGCTTCATGTCCTTCCTCTGTACTCTTTTGCAACCTCTGTGACTCTCTCTCTCATTCTATTCTCCCCTCGGGCCCGACTCACACTGCAGGGCACTCTCTGGATGTTCTGATCTCCTCAGACCTTCCCCTCACTATCCCCCTCACCACTCGTCTCTCCTGGAGTGATCACTTTTTCCTTTCCTCCCAGCTCACTCCCTCCACTCCTCAGGCCAAGCCAACTCCAGCACTGCACCTACTTTTTCGGTTATCTGGCCCATGAAGCGTGTGTCAGTTAATGCTTTCGCCGAACTTTCTCACCCTCCCTCCCCCTTCGGCTGACTCACACCCTGACACAGCCCTTTCAATGCTCCGCTCTGCTATATCTGAAACTCTTGATGTTCTTGCCCCGGTCATGAGGAACCGCTTGAAGCCCAAAGCCAAGTGCAACTCCTGGTACGACTCAGACGTCGTCACCCTTAAACTCAAGGGCAGGGTGGCTGAGAGGAAATGGCGTGCTTCCTGTACATCCTCTGACAAACTGGCCTGCCGCCTACTCCAAAGGCCACACCAAGAAGAGAGCCCTCATCCAAGCCTGCGTCTCTGCGGCATCCAACAACTCGGCCAAACTCTTTAAAATCTGCAAGGAGATGGCTAGTTCTGCTGCAGTCTCTACCTCTCCTATCCCCTCCCAGGCCCTCTGCATGGCCCATGCTACTCTTTTCATCTCTAAAAGTCGGGACATCCTGTCCTCTTTCTCTTCCTCTCCTCATCCTCCCTCTACTCCCGCTCTTCCTCTGGCCCTTCTGTGGCCACCCCGCCTCCCTCCTTCTCTGCCTTTCCCCTGTTCTCCCCAGACGAGGTTTTTAGACAAGTATGATCTAGGAAAGTCTTGTGAAACAGGTTCTCCAGTGTTCCTCTAAAACCATCAAGGACCACATTGACACACTGGCTCCAGATTTGGCCAACTTCTGCAACCACTCCTTCACCACTGGAGCCTTCCATTCCTCCCTGAAGAACTCCCTTGTACACCCTCTTCTTAAGAAACACTCAGCCAACCCCTCCTGCCCTGCTAGCTACCACCCAATCTCCATCACTCCGTTCCTGGGCAAACTCCTGAAAAATCTGGCCATCTCCCAGCTTAAACTCCACACTGAATCCATTGTTTGTCTCCATGACCATCAGTCTGGCTTCAGAGCTGCCAGAAGCATGGAAACTGCTCTCCTGAACATTGTGAAAACCTGCTCTCAAACCTTGACTCCAATACCCCTTGTGTCCTCATCTTAATTGATCTCTCTTCTGCCTTTGACACAGTCAACCATGCCATCCTTCTCAACCATCTACGTGATAACCTGGGTATCACAGATCAGGCCCCGGCTTGGCTGACCTCTTTCCTCTCTGATCGACCCTCCCAGGTCCAACTTGGGTCCTTCCTCTCCTCTATCTTTTTCTCAACCTGTGGGGTTCCCCAGGGGTCTAATCTCTCTCCCTGGCTGTTCAAGCAATACCTGGCACTTATTGCCCACTGCATTGGCAAACTCTGCTCAAACTTTCAGTGCTATGCGGATGACACGCAGCTCATTTTCTGTCTCCCTTCCGCCACCTCCTCTCCTTCTCTCATCTCTGACTGTCTGTCTGCTATCCAGGAGTGGTGTGCGCCAATGATCTCTGCCTTAATGCCAGTAAGACTGAGATTCTCCTCATCGGCACACCTGCTTCCTCCTTTCCTATCGCTCTCTGGCTGGCCTCTCTTGGCCCTCTTCCTTCTCCCACCTGTGAGGCTAAAAACCTTGGGGTCATCTTTGACTCCACACTCACCTTCTCTCCTCACATCTCTGATGTATCTAAGAAGTCTCACTACCAGCTGCACTTCCTCAGAGGTATTTTTCCTTTCCTCTCCTTCCCCCAGAAGCTCACTGTCTCCAGAACTCTGGTTCTCTCTAGGCTGGACTACGGCAATAGCCTCTTTCTAAATCTGCCTGCTTCTACTGTCTGCCCTCTGCAACTCATCCATAATAGTACTGCAAGACTTGTCCTTGGCCTCAAGCCCAGGGATCGTATCTCTCCAGGACTGAAATCTCTGCACTGGCTCCAGTGGCTGTGAGGATTAAGTTAAAAACCCTTTGCATTGTCCACAAGGCCTTCTGGGGCCTGTGGCCTCAATACCTTCAACTCTCTCTTCCTAAATATCTTCCTTCTCGAGTTCTTTGCTCATTCGCCTCCAACTCCCTCAGGGTCTGTCGCTTCTCCAAGCAACGAGTTGGTGGTAGATCTCTTTTTTTGGCTGGGGCCTCTCTCTGGAACAGCATCCCTGAAACTTGAGGAGAACCATCTCTGGTTCTGGAAGCACCTCAAGACCTTTCTCTTTGCTTCTGCTTTCTCTCCTCCTCTCCCCTGCTGAACTCCTGTCTGAAACTGCACTGGTCACCTGGCTACCCTCTGATCTCGGGTCCAGGTCCCCTCCCCTGCCAGCTGCACACTTGCAATGCCTCCCGGACAACCCCTGCACTTGGGGACTGCTTCTGTATCCCTACATCCCCCAGCAGCTCCTGCCACTGTATGTCTGCACTCACCCCTGCACTTGCCAGAAGCTGGCTGCACTTTTACCTATTGTTTTTATTTATTCTATTTATTTGTTTTTACTGCTCATCCTATTACTGCACAGTTTTTAATGATATCGAAGCCATTATTGTGCAATGTATGGTTCCCGAGATAATCAACAATTATGATTTCCCCATAACACCTATGTAAAAATACTGACGTGCATATTTTCCCCTTCAATTAACTGGCATATTTTTGTTCCCAAGATCTGTATGTAGGTCTGGCCTCTGGCCTTCATTGACCCAAGCCTGCTATAAAAGCACTTAACATTTCTTTCTCCCAGGGCTAATGCCCATCTGTCCTTATCTTCCTTGAGCAGAGGTTATAACTCTGCCCCCTCACTCATGTGGTAGTCTCCTGTAACTTGTCACTGTCATTAGCTCAGGGATAGAGACCACAAATTGAGTTTAAGATTCCAACTATTTTCCAAAGTTCAAGTGCTGCCTCTCTATTTACACAGATGTTAGCACCTTACCCCAATGAATTCCTTCACAGGCACTGCTAGCTGCATCTTCATAGACATTTCCAGATAATAGGGGGAAGGTCACAGTTTGGGTGTTCAACAAAGGCTGAAGCCAATTCTTATGAACAGAAACTGGTGATTTTAAAATACATGTTTATTTCCATTACATGGTGCATGCTTGCATGTCTTGTATCCCATCCGATACACTTTGCTTCCATCTTCCTTCTCGCAGTTTATTCACAAATAGTTTAAGAACCTAATTAAAGGCACATAATAAAAACTGCAGGTACTCCACAGAAAAGCAGAGGACAGCCCTGAAATAAGGGAGAACAGCCAGTAAGAATGGAAACATTGGACATGCTAGCGTACATAGCAACATGACAGATCCATTCATGAGGTGCTTGCCCACTCGTAGGTTTCTCTTTGCATTCTGGGACTTGTTGCCCTACATTTCTCATTGTAAGTCCAGGGGTACTAGTGATGAAATGCAAAGGAAAAGCCCAGACAGGTCAAGCACCTCTCAAATGGGTCACATTTGCATGCATATAGTCAGACCGGCTCACAGGCCAGTGCGGGACGTTTTCTGGCAAATAAGTGTCCACTTTGTCACTTTAAGGACATGATGCATTTGGCAGCTGGAAGTTTTAGTTGAAGTTATCAGCACAGTGTGGTTAAACATGCACCCTTTTCTACAAATGTTGACAAATATTCCCCCAGGTACAATTCAAATAGTTTGCATTATGTGAATGTGGGACACTTTTTTAGTTTGAGCGGTACCTATAAGCCAAAATTATTGCATTTGAGTACAGACAGGTAGAAATTGCATATGAGGAAGGACATCAAGCTTGTAGGTCTTGTTCAGTTATTTGCCCACCTCTTGACTACCCATCACTATGCTAATTCCTATGGTCATTCCCACCCAGTTCCTGCCTCTCCCACCAAAAACACCTACTCATGGGAACTCTTTGAGCTAGCTTTAATGAAGCCTTACTATCAAACTTAGCACTCGAAGTGCCTGCCAGTGTTTTGTCAAAGCTGTCTTCTGAGAGTTAATGACTTAATTGTAGTTGTAAATGCACTACTGGTGTAATAAATACGTGTTAACGAGGTCTGCCTTCAGCCATTCCATTTATAAGCACTATGCATGCCCTCCACTGAACAAGCATTGGCAACGCCAATAGTTTTGGCTTGTGTATATGTATGAGGCATTTGCCAGGCACTTCTATTAAATGCCCAGGTACTCGCACCATTTTGCACCTGCTACTATCAATGGCCATTTAATATCACTACAGCTGTGCCTGGCAAGTGCCTTTCCAATGCCTACACACAAGCCCAAACTGTTGACATTGCCAATGCTTGTTTTGGTAGCTACTGGGAGACGTTTTTGTCAGGTGGCAGGTGACAACTATGTTCGGCCAGAGGTAAAACAGGATCATTTTGTGAATTTCTCTAGGGAAATCCATATGCAACAATGTTACAGGAATCTACATGTGGCAAAAGGATTTGAGTGTTAAAAAAATAATTGAGCCGTAACAAAAACAAATCAATATGTGAACACAAAATAATCAAATTATGACCCAACAATAATTCATGTATTCAAGACATTCATATGCTTGTTAAAAAAAAAGTTCTTTCGGAACAAAAACAAGAGTTTCAGGAAGTAAGAAAGTGATTCGCAATTTGCTAGTATACATCTGTAAAACATTTTCCAACGATGCTCTGTGTGGCCAAACAGCAGATTTTCCAGGTTTATCATGCTGATTCACAATTTATTGTGTCTTTTGTCTGCAAAGTGAATGCAGATGGCTCTGTCAACAGAACCTCTTTTAATTGCCTAAAGCTTCCTGGCACTGAAACCACAACCAAGTGTCAGGCCCTGCAGCCCAGCAGGAATATGGATACTGCCACAGGAGATGTGCAGTACCATGCAGGTCCATGCACACACCTCCTCTGCCCCTGCCCCATCCGTCTGTGACGTTCACCCACACACATTTCTGCCAGCTACAAGAGCTGATGACATATCCCTGACCTCACCCGCAGGCACGGCTCACATAAAGTGAAACAGTGGCAGGCAATTTGTCCTGGCTGATGAGCAATATTGCACCGGTTTTCCAATTCAAAAATGGAAATGAGCTGAGTAACCAGCGCTCATGTGGCTGCACTAACTGTTGGACAAGTTCAACAAGCATTGGCAAAGCCAACAGTTTGGGCTTTTGTGTAGGCTTGTGAAAGGCACTTGCCAGGCACTGCTGTAGTGGTATTAACTGGCCAGTGATGGTAGCAGGTGCAAAATGGTGTGAATTCCTCGACATCTAATATCCGCTCATGGCAAATGCCTAATACCTCTACACAAGCCAAAACTGTTGGTTTTGTCAGTGCTTGTTTTTAACAGGACTTCAGTGAAGGACACGCAAAGTACTTTTAAATCGAGTGGCTGAAAGCAGACCTGGTTACAGACATTTTTACCAGTAGCGTGTTAACTGCCCCAATTAAGTCATTAACTCTCAGAAGATTGCTTTGAAAAGAACTGACAAGCACTTCCAGTGAAAAGTTTGATGGTAATTCTTGATTAAAGCGAGCAAAAAGAGTTCCCATGAGGAGGTGTTTTGGGTGCGGCGGGGCAGGAACTGGGTGGAAATGGCCTTAGGGATCAGCATGGCCATGGGCAGTCAATGGGTGGTAAAATAACCAAACAACACCTAACAGTTAAGTGTCCCTACTCATATGCCATTTCTCTATCTATAATCTAGTGCAATAGTTTCGGTTTCTAGGTGGCGCAACCGCCACCTAATAGCCTAAACTAAAAATCACATTCTTCACTTTTCGGTCGGTGTAAATATTGGTGGTAAATTGTCAATTCCTGGTGCAAAATTGACAGTCATCTGTGCAATCTAAGTGTCCCTGGCACCTAATGTTTAACGGTGGAATAAATCCACCTGTCATATTCTGAGCTTCACATCCTGTTGCTTTTCTATTCTTTCTAATGACTATTAGGAAGGTTGTTGCCTTTAAAGGTTTAGCCACACTCCTTATATGCTCTGTACAGATGGCTAACATCTAAATGCATTTCACCCTGCACTGGTATAGGGACTGTGTTTTCAGGTCTCTTAAAGGGTGCATATAGATTCTTTATTTTCTTTTTTTAAACATGGTGCGGTTATGAAAAGGGTCACTGACTTCTCCAAAACCCAGCAAACTGTGCAGCATATAACAACATTGGTGTGCTTCCATAATGATTTCCACACAGACTACTTTGTGTTATCGGGTTTTATATGGCACAACTGCTACCACATGCATTATCTCTTGGCACTTTGTGAGCTTTAGGTTTTGGCTTGGATGGTCAGAGCTGTTGGGATGCAAGTCCAACGCCCCAAACACGAGGAGAAATTAGAAACCTAGGAAGCTCCTATAGCATGGAGAAATAACAATTTTAGCTTTTTGGCATCATGGACGACATTCTTGCCATGCGTGAACCGCATTTAGTCCAGACACACTGTAGAACGTACTTTAGGCGGTTGGCCCAAGTGGCATAATGGGCATTTGCTAGTGAGCAGTAGTTGAATTGGATTGTGGCACACATAAACGTAGGAGACGTTGTGGTAGGCACCCTTTTTATATTGAAGAAAGCTTTGTTATTTTAGTTACTAGGAGTCAGTCAGTGCAATTAGAACACCCTAGTGGTGTTTACATAAACGTGATTGGCTAATATGCGGGCTATATGAACTGGTATAGCCCGCTGATTCAATATAGCCTGGAAATCTTGAACTGGAGCTTTGCTCCAACGCGGCGCAAGCAGTGTAGGGGGGAATGTAATTAAAAATGATTACCGCAGCTTGTACCTAAACTCCAGTGGGTAGAACTGCAATGAGACACGGCACACGGAACTATACAAGTTAAAGATCCGTGTGTGGCGTTGTTGTAGAAGCGTGCCTGGCATGGCCATGCCCCTTCAAGGAAGTTCACTTCCTTTCATTTTCGGGCTGAAGTGAAGTGCTGATATAAGTGTTAGGCAGAATCCTGTGCAGTGCCCTTAGGGACCACTACACACGATTAAGACTACAGGTGGCAATACAAGTTTTACCTTTGGTACAAGCCTGTACTACTATGTTAAAGTGGTAGCAGTAGCGGAGCAGCCAGGTTTATCTCAAGAGTATATGAGCAGTAGCAGAGATCACACAAAGGGGCCACAATTACTGTGACTCAAGCAAACACTGACTCAAGGTTTCAGGTAAAAAATATAAGTACATTTATTTTTAAACCATTTGTTATAAACACACCACTTCTATTAAATTCAAAACCACACGTAAAATACACTACAACTAACCAATTCACTTTGTACGGTATAAATCAAGGTAAGCACCCTGTGTTTAAGCAGACTGGTATTACGAAACAAGACACGTTACCGTGAATACGATTGCGATCACTTTTTGACAGTTCGGTCTACTACTTTACCGGGGCAAAAACACACTTAGCACCCGAGATACCCAGAGGTAGTTGGGGGCATAAATCATAGGCAATATGTTAGTTAGGCAGACAGAATCGAAAAACACTCATAGACAGGAATTCAAGAGTCAAAGGGCCAGAGCCAAAGTCAAGTGACACCGGGTGCCTGTTGTCGAGGATCACACAGTCGGACAGTTCACGATTCAACGTAGCCAAATGTACTTTCATATTGTCAATGTTCGGAAGCAAAAGTTATAAGAAGGGAAAAGTAAGGACAAGCCTTGAAGAAGAGAAATAGGGATTCACCCAAATTCCTCAAACAGGATACAGTACCTTTTTCAAAGAACGAAGCTGGAGCCACGGCAGTTGTTCCTGGTAGTTTCCTGCTGACCCACGATTCCTGGAGCTTCAGCCCGAAGAAGGACAATGAGGGGGTCCGCACCACACAGGTATGAGGCCGGTAGCAGCGACAATGAATAAAAGGTGCGCTCCTTTAAAAACAGGAGAGGCTCTTCAGGTGGCTATCAGGACCACTACAGCAGTGTGCAGCTATTTCGACCACGAAGGGATTCCTCTGACTGAAGACGACGAGATGGTTATCCCCACCAGGCTCAAGGGACGAAGACTCCCGACTGGATCTTCTCTTAGTCGTTGAAGGGTGGATAGCTCAGGACTGCAGCAGGGCTTCACCGGTATGGGATAGTTGCAGTAGTATACCTCTCCTCCCCTTCTCTTCGGTTCCTTGTAGTTCCAGTGGCGACTCTCTGACTTCCAGCCCAAGGGACCTGCCTTTTATGCAAAAATCCCCCATTCACACAGCCTGGCTGTCAATCACACAGCAGGAGGGTTGTCCAGCCCGGACAACCACCTCGGCCAATCATGAAAAAGTTTGACTTGGGTTTCCTAGGATACCCTGTGCAGGGGGTGACTACACCCCTCCTCACATTCAGCCCACCTAGACACCCAGGCGCATAGAGGAGGGTTTCTTGGCAGAAGCCTGCCATGAGACAGTGAACAAAGAAGGCAAACCTGGTTTGCCACGCAAAGTAAAACACAAGAAGAAGCTCAACAAAAAGAAATGGTGACTAAACCGCACCGGAGCCAAAAGAAAAAGTATTTGGTCAAGCGGGTTTAAGTTCGAGGCTAATACAATAGCCTACAATACTACCACGTTTATATAAGATAACCGCGGTAGAAAAGTTTAGGGTAGATACCACTGCCACCAGCCAATTCTAAATGTTAAAAGAGCGAAACAATGCTCTAGGAGGTACATATAAAAAAGGCTAAGAGTTAACCCTTCCAGTACTCAATGTAAGATGGGGTGTACTGGATCTGTGGTTAATTTGACTAAGTAAAGTTAATGGCACCCTTTTCTGGGGGACAGTAGTCATCCTCAGAAATGGAGTCGGTGGGAAGTCTGAACGACATCCCTGTGTCACTGCACTGAAGGTGCTGTGTAACACACAAAACAAGGGGGCCACTGAAGTGGTGTACTCCAGAGCCCACAACCATACAAACAGGTAAAAGACACAACATGGGTAAGAGTGGGGGAAAAGCTCACACTCTTACCAAGTGGAAATAAATAACTCCAGAGATCCAGCAAAGCTGCTGACGAACTCACTAGGTAAGGGAAATTAGCCATGAAATGAGAATTCTCCCTAACAATAACATGTACGCACCTTAAAAAAAGTAATCCCTCATGTATGTCGCTGCTATAGCGTGGCTTGTATATCATTAAATAGCCCCTCACAACACTTTTTAGAGATGGCTCGCGCTGTGACCTTTTCAATGTGCATTCTGTGGAAGCATTAAATTGAGGAAATGAACATGTTGGGGTGCAATGAAATGCTAGTAACGCAACAAAAATGTAAGTAGGAAAGAGTTTGTAGGGAAAGTTAATGCTACCTTACTAATTATGGTGTAAAAGCAATATTGTGCTGTTTAGAACACTGAGGGTGTTCTAATAGCTTTATAGACCAGCAGCTTGGGCCGTACCAGGGGTTATGTCCCTCATACCTCTTTAAAGGCCCTCACTTCGCTCGGCCCATTAACTCTGTCTTCGGGGCCAATAACGCCCGGTACGGCCCTCGCTGCAGGTCTATAAAGCTATTAGAACACCCTCAGTGTTAAGGAAAATGTATACAGGGTTTATTAGCATACGCTTGGTTATATTAGCTAGGGTCTTGCCAGTTTGAATTAGGCCACATTAGATGTTGCAGCTTTTAGTTGCCCCAAATGACTGAGCTGCGGTTACATTTGGTTTTCATTAGAGAGGTAGATTTTATTCCTGCTCTGTAATTATATATTTAGAGACTACCTTTAACATGGTGAGTGAATACCCCCTTAATTAAAGTGCCACACAATATATCATTTCAATCTGTTCAGTTCTAGCCCTGTCTACGACTCATATAGAGCCACTGAGATCCCTCCCCTGTGCAACCAATAATCCAAGAGCAAGGCCAGGTACAGAAATAATATATATTTATTTAATAATAAGTTCAATTAATATATGCACCAAATGATTACACTGCCCCACCTTCTCCGTGGCACAAAATAAAGCTTCAATGCAAAACTCACTTCTGGGACTCACGTACATGGAACATAGGCCCAATAAACAGTTCCACCCTCCTGTCCCACAAAAACCCTTGAATGCCAAAATTAAACCATACCATAGAACATTACAAAATGATCAGCATAGCATTCCTTGATAAGGTTGAGATTTAAACCAACTGCAACCGCTTTCTATTTTCAAAAGCAATTTCACATATGCAGTACTTTGTATGTTTAATTTCCCTGCACACTTGAAAAGGCTAGCAGTTTTGAAAACACAGTGGAAGTTTAGATACTATTCTGGATTGATACAACCCTTTTTCCTTCTTTACCCTTAAGCAATACAAAATCTCTCTTCTATCAGGGTCACTTTCTCACTCTCAGTAGAGAGTGTGCATTTTTCAATTAGGAAGTACACTTTGTTTCTTTAGCAAAGAACTTCTCTACCCACCATCAAGGCCAGACCTCCAGTTACAATCAGCACCCCTTTGCATAAACGCCAGATGTGAGGAATGGTGACAGGTATTTGGTTTTTAGACAAGGACACCCCTTCACTTAAGGGAATTCTGGGGTTGACAAGGAAAATAGGTGTACCCAATTACATGAACAGTCTATAGTTTTTATTCTCATTTTAATCACCCAGTGCTATTTATCAATAGGGGAATTAATGGACTTATTATTTATCAAAATATACAAAGGATCTACTTCCATATCCACCAACCATTAACTTAAGGAGAGGTATTAAATCAAACAAATCCCCACACTTTGTTCGGTTGGAAAAATTACTTACATAGGATTTCTGGGTTTTTGGTGCACAGGAAAGACATCAGAGTTTCAGGATCCTCTCTTGGGGAAGCATAGGGATCTGGTCAAGCACTCCAGTCATGAATAGCCACCAGCATTCATCCCTAAATGTTGCTCTTCTTGCTAAAATCCCAGTGTCTTTTTATTCTTTCCCAATTGCTGTTTCCCAGGCAATGGTAAATATCCATTCAGCTTTCAATACTTCTACACAGATGACTTCAGGCATCTGTCTTGGCAAGGTTAATTTCTGCAACCCTCTTTCAGTATTCACCCAGATGATTTGTAGGCAGTTCTCCACTCTCTGGCTTGTGCAGCCACATTTTAACCTCAAAACCACCCCTCCAAAATATTGAAATCAGGTGGTGTTCAATGTGCAGCTCCGCTGTATTGATAGGCCGCCGTAGTGATCAACTTAAATTCATAGAAGAATGAGCAAACCTACTTGCATATAAAAAAATTTACATGTCAATTTTGTACTCAAAAAGTCCTAAGTGGCAACTTTATTGAGTTTACACATAAACCTAACAATATATCTAAATATATTTAGATTCAGCTAATCATGGCAGACCTATTAAGATGACTCCTGTCTCAGCAGTAGGTTGCAGGTCCTTTTGATGGTTTTTCACACTTTACTCACAAATAATAACAGTTATTCTCACCAAACTTTACACCAAGTTACATGACTACTGACGCTACTACCTCCCCAACCTTCGGCCTTGTGACATTTTCTGGGGAGCAAAAAATACATTATAGATTGTTACAGGGTTTGCTAAAGTAGAATTTGAATAAGAATTACGCCAGTAGACCTTTTCAGCAGATATTTAGTTATACCTGAACCATTACGGTGCGACTTATGATTCTTGAGGAAATGAAAAACTATGATAGTCCATTTCAAGTAATGGGAATCTTCAAACACGTATGTGAATCCTGACTTTCATTTCACAATATAAGTTTAATTTCTTCTTGGATCATCTGTTCCAGTGTCTGCAGCTTCATTGTTGACTTAAGCCAGAAATTATCCCATCAGCCTTTCTTCTCCCAAATGTAATGGTCATCCAGTTGCTTATCTCAGAGAGCAGGCCCCAATAAAACACCTTCCCGGTCCCTGTATGAGTGTTCTGAATAGAAACTGGGCCCTCCTCAGGAAATAGAAACTTAAAGTTATACCTCTAGCAACAGACACTCATATTTGTGAAGGTAATTCTGTGTTTGCAAATGCCACACTTTCCATGTAGAATCAGCCTTTAATTTTTCTTGCATTATCAATCACATGCAAGGCCCAATCTGTATGTGGATTTCTCTTTAATTTGAAGCAGACTTTTTAATGTGGCAGCTGAAAATGAAATGCTCTATTTTTGTCTGTCAGCTTACAATGGGCCTCATTACGACCCTGGCGGAAAGTGACTGACCGGACCGCAACAGCGTAAATAGCGTTTCCGCCATTGCACGAAGGAGCAAAGTGCGGCCAATCACGACCCATCGGGCACGAGCATTACGCCATGGCGGAATCCGAAAGGCTGCGATGGCGGAAATGACCCCAAAACGGCCCTTACCGCCGCCGTACGCTGCACCAGGTGCAATACCGCCACCCATCTTAGCGGTCACCGTAATGAGCGGTCACCGTAACGAGCGTGCACCGCAAATTACGGCCACCGTAAATATACGGAAACGGAAGTAAAAGCATGTGGCCGGAACGGGAAACAGCACGCCGCACAACTATAAAATCCGAATCCCAACACAACCATAAAAAATCCGACCCTGACACACATCCCAACCCGTTAGCAACCCCAGTTAAAAAAATAAATATGGGAAAGGTAGCCAAGAAAGCGTGTGACCGCAAGCGGCAGGTACACTTCTCCCGAGAGGAACTGACCGTGCTCACCGAGACCCTCCAGGAAAATGCCGCCGTCGTCTTCTCCAGTCAAATGACCAGGACGGCCCTTGCCAACAAGAAGGCCATATGGGCCCTGGTGGCACAGCGCGTAAGTGCGGTGGGGACAACACCCCGCACGCCACAGCAATGTCGCAAGCGGTGGGACGACCTGCGGATCCGCGTACGCAGCATACTTTCTGCGAACAGGAACATCGCCACAGCTACCGGGGGGGGTTCAGAGTCGCCCATCAAGTTGACCCCCTGGGAGGAAATCTGCGCCTCCACCATAGGAATGGAGAGCATAGAGGGAGTCGGAGGGATGGAGAAAGGAGTGCCGACATCCGGAGAATCAGGTAGGTTGGCCAAGAGAAACAATGCGAAATCCACAAACCACGAACATGTGCAGTACCATGTGACCCCATAGTGCAATACATACTTTGCCCTGACAGCGCCCTCTAAAAGTCAGAATGAACAAACAAATCAATCAAGAAGCCATAAACAACCCCTACATGTGCAGCATGCACCCCCTAACTGCAGGCAGCCAAATGAATGCATCCTCAATCCACACGAAAATGAGACCACCTCCAAGGCCCAGTCCCAAATCAGCCTCATGTACCACCCCAATGCATTTGATACGTTGCCATTCCAAATCCGACAGACCCATAACTAACGCTCGCCCCTCTTTACTCCACCACAGGGTCCGATACCAACGACGAGCTGCAGGACACCCCTACCAGCACGCCTGCAAAGAGGGCCAGGACCAACGTCCCAAGAGCCTCCACCTCAGGTGCAAGGATCAAGACACGGCAGCAGCAGGAATCAAGTGGCAGCACACTGGAGGGGACTGCAACAGGCACCCCAGCAGCCAGCAAGTCCACAACCCCAGCACCACAGGTCCCCCCAAAGAACGTATCTGATGGCACTGCCTCTGGTGGTAGCAGCACCATAGGTGACACAGCTGTCATGCCAGCATGCTCCGACACGGAAAACAGTGCTGGCGACGTAGGTACCATCCATGACCTTTCCCAATCCCCCTGCATGTTCCATCCCCTACACCATGACGAAACCACGCAGGGGCACCCTGAAGACGACGACTGGCCAACCCCCACAAGTCCTGTGCCAAGGCAACATGTGTTGAGCAGCCCCCCTGTCACACCACCGCAAATGTCCATGGCCCAGCAGAGGCAACAGTCCCTCGACCTGCTGATCGAGCAACAGCAGGAAGCATCCACGCTACTCAAGGACCATGCAAATGAATGCGGGGGTTCCAGGGCAGCCATGGAAACATCCACCGAGACACTCAGGGCACAAATAGAGAAAAGTAGTGAGAGCCTCAGGGGAGAAATGGAGAGAAGCACCGAGAGCCTGAGAGCACAAATGGAGAAAAGCACCGAGAGCCTGAGGGGGGAACTGCATGCGACGTCCAAAGACGTTTGTGCTGAACTTGCTGCTGTGCGCCGTGTGCTCTCGGAGCTCTCACAAACCCTCAGAGACATGCATGGACGCGAGCAGGCAGAGACATCATCCGTGGCAAGTTCCGTCCAGGGCAGCCCCCAACGCAGATCTGGCAGGAACCTGCGCTCCACGGGCAGGGGTGCCCCTGATACCCGTAGAGGGGGCTTGCAATAGCGTCTACCCACGGACAGCATGCATATTTGGACACTGGTGTTGGGGGGGGAGGTAGTAGGGTGGAGGGGGTGTGTTGGGCTTCACTGGGTGGCGGGTCCATAGGGTGTATAAATCAAATCACATTAACAATACAGCACCTCATTATCATCCAATGACATGTGTGGACATTGATATTTGCGTACGAGGCCTTCATAGGCGTACAGTCCACAATGTGCCTGTACTACACACACACAGTGCCACAGGTCCCCTTTCCGTGTAATAGGCACCATGCGTGGTTGCTAGAAGCATGCATCTATGATGCTCTGTCGGATTGCACGTACATCCTGTGCCTCATGGACTCCTTGAGGTGCCTCCACATCCCCACCCTCATCATCATCATCATCTTCAGGTGCATGCAGTACAGCGTCAGGGGGCATGGGCACATTCCTACGTATGCACATGTTGTGCAGCATGACACATGCCATGACCATCTTAGAAACCTTCTCATGGCTGTACATGAGTGCCCCGCCAGACCTGCTGAGGCTGCGGAAACGAGCCTTCAGTAGGCCGAATGCCTGTTCAATGACCACACGGGTACGTGAGTGGGCATGGTTGTAGTCCTCCTCATGCTCGTTCTGTGGGTTCCGGATTGGTGTAAGGAGCCATCTCTTCAGTGGATACCCGGCATCACCTGTATGAGACGAATAAAGGGTGTCAGTGGAATGATAGTGCTAAGTAGCCCCCCCCCCCCCCTGCAAGGTCATTGACGCATCAAATGGGCCACGATGTCATGCATGGAATGAGACTCACCGAGTAGCCAGGATCTGTGCCCTGCGTGTCGCTCCATGTAGCGTGGTATTCTTGTGTTCCTCAGGACCATAGAATCATGGGTAGATCCTGGAAATCTGGCACAACAATGCGTAAATATCTTGTTGGAGTCACACACCATTTGCACATTGATTGAATGAAATTGTTTCCGGTTGCGGTACTGGACCTCCATGGCATGTGGGACAACCAATTCAACATGGGTGCAGTCGATGGCACCAATGCAACCCGGGATGCCGCCAAGTGCATGGAATCCCACTTTAGCGTTGGTAATCTCCTGGTACGTGCGTGGTAGTGTGATGTCGTCGGCGTGCTTCAGGAGGGCATCGTGCACTTGGAAGAGTGTCCGTGAGAACAGTGGCTGTGAAATGCCATGCAACTGTCCCACTGTGTGCTGGTAGGTGCCTGTGGCCAGGAAGTGGAGTGCAGACACCACCTTCAGTAGGGGTGGGATGGCGGTTGGGCTATCTATCATGCTCACGAGGTCAGCATGTGTCATGTCCACAATGGCGATTATGGTGTCCCGGTCCAAACGGTAGAGGGTGTGGATCTGCTCAGCAGTGAGGTTGAACGGATCGGCTCGGAGGCGTGGGATTGCGGGCCGCCTGCGTGGTGGTAGTGGCAGTGCTTGTGGGCCTTGCTGACCCTGCCTTGCCCTCCTCCTCCTCCTTCTCCTCCGTCTCCCCTGTGCGCCCGGTTGTTGTACCTGTTGTTGTTCGTCGTCTTCTTGTAGTTGTAGCACTTGCAGTGCTATCTGGTACCCCAGGCCCAACATCGCTAGTCCTGCCGGTAGCATTTTGGAGTGGGAGTGGTTGTGGGAGGGGTTTGGGTCTGCAATATATGTGCTGTCGGCCTGTATGGCCTCCACCTGTGCTGATTGAATGAATCTGTGGCAGATGCAATCCCTTCTGGCCGAGCACGTCCCGCACGTAAGGCTGCATTTGGCCGCATGGCATCTTGGGATTTGAATCATGTATCAAATCCCGATGGCAGTGTGATGTACTTTGACTGATCTTCATGCTATGCTCCCATTGTTACACATGCTATGATTGCAGCCGCTTACATACCTGTGAAGAGTCAGTGGTATGTAGGGCTCGATCGATGGCCGACCCTCATGCAGCACAGTAACGTACTTCACCGACGGGCGTGGCGTGCCATTTGTGATTGCAGCCAGTTAGCATCATGACACACAGCCGCACTACATTGATGTAATTGTGAATGCAAGCGTTCACAGAAGCCTTTTCGACGTAATGTTGCAAGTGAGGAATTCGAAGGCCAGCATTTTGGGTTTTGAAGTAGCGGCGAGGATACGCCCACAGGTCTGGCTGGAAATGTAACGTTCTATTGTAGAATGTCCTTGGGACATGGCCCATGACGAGCAGGCAATGAATGATATGAATTGAATGGGATGCGCAATAGCGTAGTGGACGATAAGGCAGGACGTTCCCAAATCCATCTTGCTTCACAACACTACAGATCCGGCCAGGGGCACAGTGGTTTTTGCGGACTGCATTACGCACAGACGCGATGGAAGTTTCACATATTATGTGAGTGAATATTCATGCGTTTTCATTGCGGGATGAGGGAATGATGTGTGGATGCATGGACTGATGATTCCGTTTAGGGTCTGCCATGTACATGGGTTTTTTGATTCACTCCCCTTCCCCTGCGTTATGTGATGCAAGGCTGCCATAGTGGGACATACGTCTATCTGCCCTTGTCGGATCCTCCCTGTCTCGACGCGCCTTCATACACTTGTGTCTAGGCACGTTACTAATCCCATGTCATGGGTTCTATCTTGACGGACGCATGCACAGTAACCGACGTTGACAATGGTGTATTTAGCTCGATTGGTTTCGTTATGATTCGATACTGATTTAGGGGTGTGTATATTCCTTTGGAGTGGGCTAGCATGCATATGGGTGTGGATTTGGTGTGTTGAATGAAGATTGTAATGCATCATGAGTCCCGTAATGCAATCGGTTGATTTGTGTTTCTTTTGGGTGACAGGTATCTCCTGCCCTATTGCAGATGCCATCTCTACGCCACTCCTCCAGATGGTTTTTACTCTCGACTCCTGCAGCTTCGGGTGAATCAGTGGAGCACCATTTCGATCATATGGGACGATCGCCAATGGGCCACATGCCCTTACGCTGTACTGGTGGCTAGGTGCAACATTTCGGCCTTTCAGCTCGACTAGTGCCTGCCTCATGGGACGGACCTGCGGTTCTTGCCGCTTCCATGTTGCCTTTTGGAACGTTGATGTAGGCCCTGTGTGCCATGATGGTACAGGGCGTCACACAAGTGGAAGCCGGTCAATTATTGCAGATGCAGCCCTCGGTGATGATGGTTGTTTTGGTGGTATTTTGCAAATTGCTGTGGGGCCTTTGTCATTTGGATGTGCATTTAAATTGTATTCCGATATTTGTCGTGTTGCGTTGTTCTTTGCAGGTGATGTGGCGATTTTCGCTTTGTGGCGGTATGTATTGCGTGATGATCTGCATTGTGTTCCGCCTTCTGAGTTGAGTTGTGTGGTACAGTACTGGCCGCGTTTGCCTACGTAGCACAGTATGGTCACGGATAGGGGCTGCCATTGTGACTGTTTACATGATGTGCTGTTCAGGGGCGGGGGATTGGCTTTTGGCCGACTGGTGCCTGTCAGCCAGGTCGATTGGTGGAATGATGGGTTGTTCAGAATGTGGCTGGTCACAGGTGACTGTGTTTGCGTGCGTTTGTTGGAGGGGGACTGGGGTCATGTCCATTGGAATAGCTTCTGTATTGATGCCATCTGTGCCCTGCAGCTCCCATCGGCCCCTCTTGGGATGAGCCTGGCTGCTCAGTCACTCTGCCGACTTGTGTGGTACATGCTTCTGCTGATGGTTGGTTTGTTTACTGGCATGAGTACAGGGCTGGTGCAATCCCCCTCAGGATGCTGTTTTGGATGTTGCCTTGCGCTGGTGGCAAGCGATGGGGGACTACTGTTGTTTTGTGTCATGTGTTCTTGATTTTCATTTTGATGTATTGTACCTTCACATGCCTGTGCTGCGTCAGTACGGCTATGGTGACATGCCGTACATGGATGCCCACTCACGGGGCGCTTTGAGCCCCTGCATGCTTTTCTACGTTGGCATGCATGGGTGAATTGTGGATTTCACTGGTTGCATAGTGTGAGTACATTGCGCCTGCCAGGAGTTGTGCAATGAGGCCAGGGAGTGGAGTACAGGCACTCAGTGGGCCATTTACGGTTGGTTCGCGTTGCCGTATTTCTCGCCATGGCGGAATGGTACTTTACGACGTGCTTGATGGCGTTCAGTACATGTCCGCTAGGGTCAGAATTCGCGTACCGTTGCGCCATGGCGGTGATTCCGGTTTTGCAAGGCGCGCGTGCGCGTACTTGGTGCAGTTAGCGTTGCCGTTCACTGCGGTGTCGCTAATGGCATCGTACTTTACGGTGACGGGTCATGATCGCAACGAGCGGTGTTCGATGGCGGTATTGCATTTCCGCCATCATTTTTCCATTTCCGCAAGGGTCGTAATGAGGCCCAATGTCCCTTTCCAATTCTCTTCTGCAGCCTGGTTTTATTTTTCACATATTGCTTGTTTCAACTGCAGAAGTACATACATTGAATTCACTAGGCACATTAGCAGTGTTGCAATTTCTGATGCTTGCTTTTCAGTCTGCCAGTGGGCCTTCCCATTACAAGAAGGTATTTCTGCTCCTTTTGGGCCTAACATGGCCTTTCAGTTCATGTGATCCTGGGGCTGTCATTAAACTCAACAAATCCCCCAGCCAGTGCACAGATGGTGCCAATGTCCTAGGAGGTGGTGTGATATGCCATGCAGTGATTAGTTGATGTTGTAGGGTGCATCAGTATCCCAGGCTTTGAGCAAAGGACATTATAACAGTTTGCGTTCCAGACATTGGTTTAGCACCTTAGTGTCAAAGGATATACCTTGGTGAGAACAGGGTAGTGTTGAGCTGTGGTCAGAAGGATTTGGTGAGGTTGTGGCTATACTTCCCCCAGTGAAAAATGGTGACTCAAATGAAACTCCTGTTAGCAGAGCAAACAAAGCCTATAAATTAGGGTAATTCATTTCCAAAGAGAGGTGTCTTAGTGTTGCTGTTCATAAGGGTACTAGTTCTCATAGGCGATAGGGAAGGATGTGTACTAGAACAGCAAGATGTTTCCAAATGGGGGTTGCAATATGAGCTGTCAATTGTACATCCGCAAGAGTGAGAGCCATCATGGGGTACCACGTTTTCTGGTTGCATGGGAACATGAAGATGTATTAATTTCCGTTGTCACACTTTCTACACCTCGCCATCTGATTGGTCAATTCTAATAGCTGAGCACACCATGAGATATTCAGGGGTGGGTCAACCATTGGGGAAGGGGTATAACTGCAACAAGTGTACCCGAAACATTTAGCCAATCGGGACAGAGAACTTTTGCTGTCCCAGACATTAGGTCATTTATGAAAGGGTAGTATTTGTTAGGTCAACGGGACAGATTTCGGCCAATAGTCCCAACTAATGTATGTTTTTCTTTTTGGGACTAATGACGCTAACCAGTGGGATGTTAGGGATTTACCTGTGCCTTGTGTTGCAACTTATTGCTTGTGATTTTTCCTTTATATAGCACCATTTAATGTAGGTTTTTCGAATTAAGCCAGCCTCAATTGCATGTAATAAAACTTGTTTTTCTTGAGATACGTGCACACTTTATTGATCCCCGGAATGTTTTTGCTTATTGGGTGTTGGACCATCTATACAGAGGAGAGGAAGCAGAGCAAGGCCCCTTTGTTGTTGGTTTCAGGTGTACAGATTAACATGAAAAGGGATTTGTGTGCAGGGTAAGCTTCTAGGTGTTTTCTGGTTTTCTGTGGCACTTTGTTCATTGGGGCATGGCCTTGGTGCAGTCTGTGCTGGATACACTTATTGTGTATCTGGTCGATATTTGTTTTGAAATCGTAGAGCATTCTGGTTGTGTGAGGTGGTCTGAAATCTAATGTTTTTGCTTCAAGCGTGGGTATGTGGGGTGACCTGTGTCAGTGCAAGCATGCAGGGTCTGCTTTGTGGTGGTTCAGGTTGTTGCTCTTGCTTAGAGAATTAAATGGTGTGTAAGTTATCGCGAGATACTGTCGGGGTAGTAGGGTGCAATGAAGGTAGCATACATCAAATAGGAATATAATTTTACAGGGTGCAGTCAGAGGAGCAACTGTTAATGGGGAGCCGAGTGAGAGATGGTGAATAGTGAGGAGCAAAACATTGTTCCAGAGAGTGTTGTCACAAATTGCAGTTAAAAGAGTAAAACATTGAATTATCATTAGATCATAGCATACAACATTATTAGCATGCAAACAGCAATGAGGAACAACATTTCACAGTTGGAACTCAGAGGAGCATGAACACGTGAAGGGCAGAATATCTGTGAGGAATTCAACCATCTGCATGGTGGGCGTGGCTCGCCTGGGCTTTTTGAAATATTTAATTAAATGGAATCCTGGTAGATAGACCTCAGGAAAATGTTTGGGGCCCACACACATTTCCCTATTCTCACACCATGACAAAAGCATAGATCTGAGTACTCCGGGTTGGACACTGTCTACAGGCTCAGTCTGTCCCTGTCATAATTGGTTGGAATGTGACAGCCAAGGAGGGCACAATGTCATCCAAGGAAGGATGAGGGCCAACCTTCCTCCTGCCATATTCAGCCTGATTAACTGACAGAGTCTCCATGGAAATGCCCTGATCATTTGTTAGGCCCTGCTGTTGGTGGAGGCAATTATCATACCAACAGGGGGTATTTCAAACAGGCCCGCATAGGGCCTGGATTCAGAGGATAACAAAGGAGACCTTTCATATGTAACTGTGTCAACCTGAAGCCAGCTCCCGCCTCTCAGTATCAATGGCAGTGAACTGTCATGTCTGGGTCTGTTGTTACAGTAGGCCACCCAGCTAGGGGGACCCCATTCATAAGGTACGAGAATGAGGTTTGCAGGAGCCAGAGAGTCTGGTCTCTCAGCAGCTTCAAGGGAGACCTGCCATTTTAACAGAAACCACACAGGGAGGAACATTAACCAGAGAGACCCTTTGAACAAAACAGACAGGAAGATGGGTGGGTCTTAGTAGCACAAGGGAGTGAGCCCAGAGCTCTTTTTGTTGAAAGAAGGATTCTGCCATATTAGTTCTGGGGCACACCTTGTTCCTGTTTTCACCCCTTTACCTTTCCTGTTGCAAATCACCCTGGTTATGACCTGACGCATACAGGAGATTGTTGGCAGGGACCCCATGATTTGTTCAATAAGGTAGGCTTAGCCTACATCAATCACTGTGGTCCTCTTGGCTTTAAAAGAGGTCTGGGCCCCTCTTTTGGCAGATCATCTGAGGACTTCAGAAAAAGTAAGAAAGAAGAACTCGACCTTGGACAATGGCTCAAGGTACAGTCTGCCTTACAGCTTCCGCCAGTGAAGGAAGGCCAGGCTATCCAATAAGGGAAGCAAGATCCCTCCCCTAAACTTCTCCCAGGAAACAGAGGGGGTAAAAGACTCAGAGGACCCTCCAGCCAATCCAGAACCAATACCCAACCAGCACACAGTGTGACAACCAATGTGTGAATTACTGAAGGAAAAATAAATCAACAAATGTTGCAAACACCTAACGTGTGTGGAAATTGATACTCATTGGATACTAAGGAACCACTGTCCAGAGTCTAATTTCAAGTTCAGTAACCCAGAACAACCCTTTCAACATACAGGCACACCCAGCAAGCAACCCATACATTTAAGTGTGCACCCTTTTGTTAGGACAGATTTTCTGAGGTCTAACTAAGGACTTTGTAAAACCATTCAACTGAGGAAGTGGAAGACTCCACTCTTAGTATAAGGCTGTACCACCTGAGCTTAGGGTAGCGTAGACAGAGCAGCCAGGCTTATTTTAGGAGGGAGAGAGGGCTGTAAAATTAGTACAATGAAATTGTAATACAAATGGTCCAAAGAAACACTGAAACACCATGGTCCTCATTACAATTGTGCCGGTCTGGAAACAACGGTGCTGATAAACCTACCAGCATCGTTGTTTCCGGGCGGGCACCCTGCAAATCTGTAGGTGGGTGCCATCCCAACCGCCAGGCTCAGACCTGCCTGGTGGGATGGCACCCGATTTCAGAGTTTTCATGGGAACTCTGGCACCATTGTTGACAGTGCTGATGTTCCCCTGTCCCCATTTCCATGAAGTCCTATGGGACACCACGAGAATGGGGACTAACAAAATTACTGGGGCCTGACTTCCCGGCCACCATACTTGGAATAGCCCGGTGGCACCGGGAAGTCATGCGCCGGTAATTTGTTACGGGTCCTGCAGGAACCCGCCGGTAGCACTGGCAGTGTTACCGCCAGACCCGTAATGAGGCCCTACGTATTGTAAAAATCAATGGTTTATTTAAATACAGGTAAGCCCAGATAAATCTTGGGGGATTTAAGTACTATCACAGATCATAAAAATACATTATAGAAAAACATAACACTATGTTTGAAGGTACACAGACCAAAGCATATAACCTAATTTGGAACACCTAACAGGAGTTCTAGGGAAGTCTAAACCCATAATTACTTTTAGATCACTTTAAGTAATACCATGTTTGTAGACCCTATCAGTTGTACCATGACACTCAGCAAGAAATCACATAGCAATATCAACTGGACAGTATACCTTTCTGATCTTGTGAAACACAGATTCTAGGAACAGTGTAAACCTCTAACTCTGATTCAGGATAACACAGTTATTCTATGGGAGTTGGACCTTGTGGTTCAATATTCAATTACAGTTGTTTTTTTTTTGTTCACACACTAAGGGAAGCAATACATCTAACTTATTTTAGGATGACACAGTTATACTCAAGGTAAGTAAAACCTATACCCTTTTTACAGGAGCTATAAGCAATTTAAAGGCAGGTATAAACCTACGACTCGTTTTGTGTCTGCCTAAAACACACCAGGGAAAGCAAAACCCAATGTTACACTTTATGAATGACCCAAGGTTTTTCCAGGTAGGTAAAACCTAATGCAGACTTATTCTGGACAAGCTAACGGCAAGTAAGGGGAAGCAAAACCCAGTTGGGGACACTCATACATTTATCCTAACAGGAATAGTGAAGTGAAACCAACAGCATTACGTTTGGGAAGAGCCACAACCAAATCACAGGTTAGTAATATACCCTTACATCTACTTTCTGTTAGAATGGCGAAACAGTTTATAAGGAAAGAAAGAGGTTATATATACTTTGCAGAATGGCAAAACATGTCTAAGGTAAGTAAAACAACCATATATTTTCTTTTATTTACTTGATTGAATTAACAAGAAATTTTAACAACCATACATATACTTTCAGAATGGCAGAACATTTCTAAGGTAAGTAATAGCTGTTGTAAGTGTTCACTCTCAGAGTTACAGTTACCAACCAACGTCTTTTGCAAGAGACTTAAGTTAAGTAAATACCCAAGCCAGCACAGCACCTCAGCACAGAAAAAGATTTTGCAGCAGTAGTTCTTCAGAATCTGCAGCCAAAAACCTGGTCATTGAATTCCTTCATTAAGAAGACAGAAGACAGGACACTGGAAGGACTTTTGCAGCAAGGATCACAGGGAAGGCTCTAGTCAAGCTTTTCCTCATGGCTGGATGCAGCTCTGTGGATTTGGTGCCTTTTTCAGGCGCACAGAAAATATCAGAATATCGCCGGTCGGATTCTCGACGTTTGCAAGGTCCAACAATCTGGTGAGGGGACCTTTGGACTGGAATCATGCCTCTCGAGATCCAGCAGGATGTCTATGAAGTTTCAGCCGAATTTCCGGAATTCGGAAGACCACACAATGGCTTGAGGTCCCATGGTATTGGGGTATTGCAGCCCCGCAAGGTCACAGCACCGCGTGGGATGGCTCAAAATGCAGGTCTTCTTGGGTGTAGTGGCTCTCATCAGGCTCTGCATCAGGGTCATCGTTTTCGGAGCCCCCAGGCCGATTGAAAGGAAAGGCTACAGCAGGCTCTGGTTACACAGCAGGCTCTCGGGTTGCTGGAAATCACTTCAGCCACAAATTCTTCATCTTCCTCTCTGGTTTCAGTACCAATGGTCAACTACCTCTTCAGCCTCCAGGTTCAGACTTTTATGCAGGAACCCATCCAATCAAAAAGCCTTGCAAAATTCAAACTTGAGGGTTTGGCAATCCTTTCAGGACAGCCAGTCTCCTAGTTTGAACTGGAATCTTGCAGCTAGGCTAGAAGACCGAGGGCTGAAGAGTTCCAGACTCCTCCCTCACTGCCTGCCTTCCCAGACACTCTGGAGCCTGGGTGGGGAGTCCACAGGACTCCCGCCGAACATAGCTAATCCAACTGAGGAATTTCCTACCCTGGATGTCAGGGGAAGGACCAAGATAGGAAAAGGAACACTAACATTTTGAAAAAACAAGACAGGGTTAATTTTGGTAAAATGAGCACCCATGGGTGTCTTTAACGGGCTGTGCAAACAGCCTGTGCTAAGGGTGCACCAAATTAATAAAAAGGTTCACTGCCACCAGCCATTAAAGGTAAGTTTGTCCTTGTAATGTAAATGATACATTTAAAATGAGAAAGAGGATACTCAGAATTTCCCCAGCACTCCACATAAGGTGGGGGGTGCTGGTCTCACCTAATAAAATGCAAAAGGGATCCGAAGATCCTTTCTTCCATTAGGAACTGTAGTTCTTACAAGCCAAGCCAGAGAAAGTTAAAAGGGGAGCCCCTAGGGCAACCCAGCAACAACAGGCACTTATTGCCAAAAAGTTGTCAAAGAGGATAACTTTACAAAGACACTATGGAGAGTCTTAAAATGACACCCATAAAAAGAGTAAAAACATTCTGTGAGTGTGGGAAAAGGTTCCCAGTCACATAGGTATAAGGAAAAATAATCCACCCGTAAAACCAAAAAGATCTGGGTCTGACACAGGTCAGGAAGATTTATCATTGCTATGAAAATATTAACATCTTTCACCATACAGGCACACCCAGGCAGCCACCTCTACATGTAAGTGTGCACCCTTTCACCATACAGGCACATACACCCAGGCAGCCACCCATACATTTAAGTGTGCACCCTTTCACCATGCGCTCACACACACCCAGCCACCCATACATTTAAGTGTGCACCCTTTCACCATACACTCACTCACGCACACCCAAGCAGCCACCCATACATCATGCACTCACTCATTCATGCACATTACATTATATACATATACATACACACACACTCTTACATGCATGCACACACATTTTAAAGAAAATACATTTTCTCACCTTTAAATCAGTTGGTCCAGGGAACAAGGCATTCAGCTCTCTGCGGCAGCCAGGAATGCTTGTTCCTGGCATTTTCAGAGGATCTTGAGGCCTCCATGTTATGGGGTGGAGGGGAGACCCATTACATCAAAAAGAAGTGGCTTCTTTTTGAAGTCACTCTAACATCAAAAAGACATTATTTCTGTTAAAGAACCTAACTGAAATGGAAATAAATTCTTTATGAAGGTAGAGTGACTTCAAAAATAAACTATTCCTTTTTTAGTCCTAGGGCTCCCACCACCCTATCACATGGAGGGCTCCAGCCTAGAGGCTACCATGTCATGGGGTGGGAGCAGCCTTTGGACTTTAATAGTTTATTTTTTAAATCACTGTGCCTTCATAAAGAAATGATTTATGTTATGGTGCAACAGAAATACATTCTTTATGAAGGCAGAGTGACTTCAAAAAGAAACAATTTCATTTTGTTTATTTTTTAATTTTATTTTACTGTTCTTTTTTATTTTTATTTTTTAGATGGCGCCCCCTCACATGACATGTACTGGTGGTGCTGCAGGGGCCCCCACTACACCAGTGTCTGAACCTACAACCAAGGACAAGGCAGCTGCCTACAACACACTCCTTAGCTTTGGGCCATCCACGTTAAAGTACAACACAAGCCAATTGTAGAAGCTGGGAGAAGTGCCTCGACCAGTATCTACTGCCATCCACCTTAAAAGACAGTTTCATGCCAGTTGAGTTCCTCTATCCGTGACCCATGGCAATGCTGACAGTTGTCAAGCCATTGTCGCTTAAAGACATCCGAAACGTCTTGACCAGTGCTTCAGAACCACCGATCAGAACTGAGATGATTCCTGACCCCGATCCGCCATGAAGGCCAGCCAACAGCCGTTCATGTAGCTTCACTCACCGAACTGTCGTGCCGCCTGATAGCTGCAGCTGACTCCCATTTTGAACTCTGTCACAGAAGCCTGCAATTGTCCTGAAGCCAACTGAATCCTGTCGAGCACCAAGAACACCTACAGCAAAAGGTAAGGTACATTGTTGTTCTGTCCCCCTGGTCCTTCCCAAAAGGCCCTTAGAGACATTTAAAGACCCTTTGCTCTCTTTGTTCTGAAGCTAAGAAACCTTAACAGACTCTGCTGGTTTTTAACCATACCGACTACCCTCCTGTCAGTATCCAGACAGCATCCCCTTTCCTTCTTTAAAACTGGCTGTCCTCTGCATTCCTTTACAGGGTTGGTTGTATTTTCTAGTGTTGTTATACTGTCTGTTGTGATAATAATAAAGTAGATATGTTTTATACAACCTTGACTGGTCACTCCTTTTACCACTGGGTAATAATTTAATGTTCGCTGTGTTGGCACTAACAAACAATCCATGACCCTCAGAGGTGATAAGCCTACCGTTCCATCCATGTTACCAAAATTAGACAAGGAAGTTTATAATTTTAATTGTATGCTTGTTTAATCCAATCTGTTCCAATCTATTCTGGTGTACTAGAGGTACAGGGCTGATTGATGGTTCAGAAACTGACATTCATCCCTGGGCCACTGGTACCTCAGAAGTTGATTTGTCATATTGGTGGCAGATGTGGGATCTAGTTGGAGTCTTGCACACCACTTAGTCACCCAACGATAAAAGTATGGTTGCAGTAAACATTTAGAACACTGCTAGATATTTGTTAATAATCATGGATCTTGACTTAGAGACTGTGAAAGGCATGAGCAAGGATGTCCTGCGCGCCATATGTCAAGAGAGGGGACTTCCCCACAGCACTAGGATTAATAAACCTGAGTTGCTGACCAGCCTCCAAGCTTGCATAGAAAGAAGGGCAGCTGGGGAAGAGAATCCAGGGGGCGGGCTAGGCCTTGTGTACCGAATGAACAAGGCCTTCCAGAAGGAGTCCTGGAAGAAAGCGAGAAATACAAAATGAGTAGTGTTTCTCACCAACCATCCCTCAGGAGGCCAAGTGTGGTTTCTCAACACTCCAGAGTGTCTGGGAGGTCAGGGGCTAGTGCGTCATCCCAGGTCTTGACACAGCCTCTAAGTGGCTCACTAATTTCTGCGGTGGTAAATGATTTAGCATCTAGAAAGCTCCTGTAGGAGAAGAGGAGACTAGCGTTGTAGGAAGAAAAAGAGTGGAACAAGGTCACCATAGAGCTGCACAAACTGGCACTCGAAGAGAAGAAGGAGGCCAACAGATCCACCCCTTGTGAGGACAACAGTAATGGCTCAAACCAAGGTGCCCATGATGTGCCCCGGAGTCACATCCCCAAAGATTTAGTATAGGCTATGAAGTGGGGAAGATTATTTCTGATTGGTTTGAAGTGCTGAAGCTTGATTTACAGCTACAGTGGAGGTGGTACTGTGGGGTGCAACCCTGTTGAGTCGCTTACCGACCCAAGGCACTGATACCATTCTTCAGTTAACTCCTGAGGAAAGGCCCATTTAGGAGAGTATTTAGGCGGCCCGTCTCAGGAAGTTCTGTAAAACCTCAGAACAGTATCTCAAGAGCTTCAGGGAGCTCAGAAAGAAAAGTGGGCCAACATTTGAAGCTTTCACACACTTGTCGTTTAAATATCTGAGCAGGTGGGCGTCCGGCAAGAAAGTTGACACATTCAAAGGGATGTACAATTCGATTGTGTTTGAGCATGTCTTGAAGAATTGTGAGGTTGACATACACCAGCATCTTGTAGACAAGACTATTACAGACCAAAGGGAGCTTGCAAAGGCTGCTGACAGGTACTTGATTTCAGAAAAAGGCTCAGGTAAGCACATCCAAACCAGACCAGAAATCCTCAGACAAGAAAAGTAACATGGATGGGAAGGAAAAGGTCTAACCGACTCCTTTTCTAAGTCAGGTCCCCATAATTATGAAGGGAAATTCCACAACTGTAGTTCACCCGTGCACTCAGAAAAGCATAGCATGACAACCCCAATATTGGGACACCTGCGTTCTCACAACCCAAAGGTTATTTCGTGTGTAAGGAGCTGGGCCATAGGCAAGGAGATCCTGCTTGCGAGGGCTTACCCAAGCAAGCCATACTGAATGTTTGTCGCATGGAGGAGGCCATCATTAGCGTGGGCCTCCTACAGGAGGACTTCGCACTAGGCCAAGGAGTGGCTGAATGTGGACTGGCTTCGCTGAGTTGGAACGGTACCAGGGATCTCCAGAAGAGGTCCAAGTTCGCAACAATACTCAACTGTTCTTAGAACAAGTGTATATCAATGGACAGAAAACTCCTGTGGTCAGAGAAACTGTGGCTAGCATCACTGCTGTCACACAGCAGTGGGTACAACCCAGACATTATATGTTGGGCCTGATTGTAGCATCAGTGAGGTTGACGAAAAGAGTAAGTGCCCCTTGGCGATATTAGAGTTCAGCTGGCGGGGTGTAGTGGTAAAAGATTAAATCCCTGTCCCACGTCTGTTGGGTTATGATCTTCCTGACATGAGATGGCGGCTACAAGATCGAAAGCCAAAGAGGCCGCCAGATTGAAGTCTTTCAGCGCTGTAAGACCTAGAGTGCTTCAAGAGGGCTTTTGTGAGGGACCACTGTGGCCGGTAGCCACTGGTCCAGTTACACAGACTGCTGAGTTGCATATTCCTGCGTGAGAGCGTGAGAGAGGACAGTAGCCACAGAGAACCACACTTTGGTAGCAGGGCACTCAGTGACTTCAGCATTGCCTAGCGCAGCACAGGAATCTGAGGTGGACGACCAGGTAAGTTCATACCTGAAGGGCCTGCCCAAGCTGGATGACTTTACATCAGCTGGGGGCCAAGATCAGACTAACTTCTTTAAAGCCCTGAAAGAGTGTCCCACTCTGTCGGGTCTGCAGAAGCAGGAGGAGAAGCAGGCTAAGGGTCGAAGCCCCTGGACTGTTCAAAGTCTACTGGGAGGATGGACTCCTGTACAGTGGGCCAAAAGACTCTGAGGGTGAGGGCACCAGGAGGTCAGTGATTCCCCAATGCCACAGAAAGTTCCTTTTGGATTTGGATCACCAAAATCCTTTAACAGGTCACTTGGGAGTGACTAAGACATCGGACCGGTTGTCGGCCCCTTTTACTGGCCCCAGTTGTCATAAACGTTAAGGAATTTGTCCAGTCCTTCTCGACTTGCAAGCTTCTGCCAAGTCAGGCGGTGCTACGAAGGCCCCCTTAATTCCACTATCCGTTGTTTGCTGGCCTTTCATGAGAATAGACATGGACATTGTGGGTCCTTTGGATCCCCAAACCTGCTCAGGGAACAGATACATCTTGGCGGTGGTAGACCACACCGCTAGGTACCCTGAGGTTGTCCCTCTGAGGAGCATCAAAGCCTCTGTTGTATGCGAAGGTTCTGCTTGGGATATTCTTCCATGTTGGTTTCCCAAAGGAAGTCGTTTCTGACGGGAACAAACTTTACATCAGTGTATCTGGTGGCTATGTGGGAAAGGTGTGGAGTCACCTACCAGTTCTCTACATCCTTCCATCCTCAAACAGACAGATTTTTCGAGCAGTTCAAAAAGACCCTGAAAGGCATAAGTGGCTTGGAAGAGCACCTGAGGAGAAAATGGGATGTTCTCCTGCCAAGCCTGCTGTTCGCCTACAGGGAGCGGTCACATAATGGAGTAGGGTTCAGCCCTTTTGAGCTTCTGTTTGGATACCCCGTACCAGGTCCCTTCAGTCTACTGAGAGGAATGGGAGGGCAACCCCTCACCCCCACGCAAGATATGGTGGACTATGCACTTGGCCTTCAGTCTAGAATGACTTAGTACATGGAACAGTCAACAACAAAAAATCTAAAGGCAAGTCAAGAGCTGATGAAGCACTGGCAAACCAGAAGGCCACAGTGACAGTTTATTCTCCAGGCCAGTGGGTGTAGAATTATGGAACTTGTCAAACCCAGTGCCCTTCAGGACAAGTGAACTGGGCCTTACTGTGTGTTGGAAAAAGTCAGTGAGGTGAATTATCTCATTGACGTGAAAGGGCCTAAAAAGATGTGCAGGGTCTTTCACGTCAACCGGCTAAAACCCCATCATAGCGGGGATGACTTGGTCATGGCATGAGTGACAGATGGAGAGACTGGTGAGGAGACTGATCCCCGGCCAGACCTCCTGTACACTGAAGCCACAGATGGGTCAGTCGAAGGTGTCAACCTTCCAACTGATCTGTCAGAACAGAAACTGACATGCTCTTGCAATGTATTCGGAAAGTTTGCTTTTCTGTTTTCGCTGACTCCAGGTCACGCACATTGGTGCACCGATGATGTGGACTCTGGAGATAGTAAGCCGGTGAAGAGCTGAATTCACTGGATTTTCGATAAGGTAAGGAACACCATCAAGGAGGAGGTTTCCAAGATGTTGGCCTTGGGAGTGATAGAGCCATCCTGCAGCACCTGGGCTAGCCAAGTGGTACTGGTCCCTAAAAAGACCAATGGTCGGAAGACTGACGTCCTCTTTTTTATGGGCTATGGGCGGCTTAATTCTGTCATGAAGACAGATGCTCACCCCATCCCTATGGCAGATGAGCTCATTGACATGCTCAGCGCTGTCAAGTACATGAGTACCTTTGATCTCATGGCAGGGTACTGGCAGGTTGGCTTGACAGAGAGTAAGAGAGAGGTCAGCATTTTCAACCCCAGAAGGACATCATCAGTTCAGTGTGATGCCCTTCGAATTGAAGACTGCCCCTGCAACTTTTCAGAGGATGGTTAACCAGGTTTATGTCTGGACTGGAAAACTTCAGTGTCGCCTATTTAGATGACATTGCTGTGTTCAGCCACACCTGGGAGGACCACTTATCCCACCTGAAATAAGTGTGTTGGGCGCTGCAGAATGCAGGTCTGACAATTAAGGCCATGAAGTGTCAGCTAGCGGAGGACACAGTGACCTAGCTAGGCCACCTGGTTGCTGGAGGTAAGAAACAACCTGTTGAAGCAAAGGTACAAGCTATGTAGGATTGGGACATCTCCATCACACAGGCACAGGTGAGAGCCTTCCTAGGTCTCACTGGGTACTGCCGGTTGTTCAGCAAGGGGTATGGGACCATTGCCATACCCGTGAATGATGTAACTTTGAATAAAATGCCAAAGAAGGTACCTTGCACCCCTGCCTTGTGCAGGGTCCCAGTTCTGAAAGTGACAGACTATGGTCAGGAGTTCATTATTCAGACAGACGCCTGTGATTTTGGGATTGGAGCAGTGTTAGTAGAGCTGAACTCTCTAGGGCTAGAGCAACCTATTGCTTACATTAGCAGGCGATGAACAAAAAGGGAAAGGAACTGGGTCATCATGGATAAATAAGCTTACGCAGTTGTGTGGGTGGTGATGAAGCTAAACCCCTATATCTTCGCCATCCAAACAGACCACTGGCCACTTAGATGGTTAATGACCAGGCAAGGGGAGAACCATAGGCTTTTGCGCTGGGCCAAATCCCTACAGAGATTAGATGTGGACATCTAGCACAGGCTGCGCTTCCAGCATGGAAATGCAGATGGCCTCAGCTGATAATTTTGCCTAGATCACAAACCAGACCCTCAATAGGGTGGTGGTGCACATGTTCAGGCTGGGGGGCATGTGAGGTATTTGCATCAGCTTTTTGAAATGTTTAATTAAATGAAATGATGGTAGACGGACCGCAGGAAAATGTGTGGGGCTAATCCTTACACATTTCCCTATGCTCACAAGACGGCAAAAGTAGGTGTAATCCAGGCTGGACACCGTCTACAAGCACAGTCTGCCACTGTCATATTTAGTTGGAATGTGACAGCCAAGGAGGGCTCAATGTCATCCGAGGAAGGGGAGGATGAACCTTCCTCCTGCCATAGTCAGCCTGATTAACTGACAAAGGATCCATGGACATGCCCTGCTCTTTTATTAGGCCCTGCAACTGGTGGCAGCGATTATCAAACCAACAGGAGGTATTTCAAACAGGCCCACATGGGGCCTGGTTGCAGAGGATAACAAAGGAGACAGGAAAACCAACAACCTTTCACATGTAACTGTGTCAATCTGAAGCCAGCTCCCGCCTCTCAGTATCAATGGCAGACAACTGTCATGTCTCGATCTGTTATTACAGTAGGCCACCCTACTAGGGGTACACCATTAATAGGGTCCCAGAATATCCCAAGAGGGAAGTAAGATCCCTCACCTAAACTTCTCTCAGGGAACAGAGGGAGAAAATAACTCAGCCACTCCAGGACAGGGTTCCAGCCAGCACAGAGCATACCCTGCTAGGCTCTGCAGCAAGCTTCCTGGATAGGAAGTGTCAGAAGGCCTCTGAACCTACAACTAAGGACAAAGCAGCTGCCTGCAACACACTCCGTAGATTTGGGCCATCTACCTTAAAGGATGACAGGAGCCCATTGAAGTAGCTGGGAGAAATGACTCGAAAGCGCATCTACTGTCGTCCGCCATGTCGCGAGAACTAGGAACAGCACTGATATCATCAACGATAGTAAAGAACCTCAAGTCTTGATAGACAACGAACTAGCACTTGAGCCTCAAGTAAACGTTATAATCAAGATATGTTTCTTCCTCCTGCACATGGTAAAAAGGATCCTACTATTCCTCTCCTTTACCCCCAAACACTCACCATCATTGCACTCATCATGTCCAGAGTAAACTATGCCAACAGCCTTTATCTAGGAATGCCAAAATGCCTATTAAAGAAACTTCAGCGTATCCAAAATGCAGCAGCCAGACTGCGGCTCAAACTGCCACAAAGAGAACACATTACCCCAGCATTGAAAATGCTACACTGGCTACTGAAAAAACAACGAATAAGGTTCAAAATGATGTGCATAACACACAGAGCAATCCACGGCCAAGGAGTGGAGTTCCCAAATGAGAAAATAACCATCTACTGTCCGGCAAGATCACTCAGATCAAGCAACAACACTTGCCTAGAACCAAAACCCTACAACAAAAGACAATTCAGAGGATCATCTTTCTCCCACCTGGCACCAAAAACCTGGAATAGCCTTTCAAAATAACGTATGCAAAACAAGGGATCACCTGGAATTCAGAAAATTACTCACAACGTCTGTCTTCAACACTGGACCAAAAGGAAACGACTAGGAAACATAGAAACAGAAAGCCCACGGAGGGACCCATAATCCCAAACGTAATCATCTCTAATCGGAGAGCGGGGGATGAAGTCCCATCCCACTCTTGTTCATACACCATTAGTTTATAGAGAAAACCACGCTAGGCAAAGAACCCCCACTAGACTGCCGGGAGAGACCATAATAATAATCTTCCAACCATAGCATCCAACGCCAGGCCGAAAGCAACACACCTCCATCACCCTTGCCCACATATTACTAGAATTCTACAGAGGAAAACTACCACTCTGCAACTGACCTGCAAACTAGGCTGCCGAACAAGATCAAAACACACATGATGGCCATAGATGCTGAGGGCAGAAACCAACAAAAAAAAAGAGGTAATGAAAGCCCTGCTAACCAAACTCTAAAACATCAATTTTCTGCATGAACTTCTCAAACAGAAACTCAAATAACCACCTCTCTGCACAGTAATCGCACGTACTTCACCAGACTACAACAACATACAAACAACACATAACTCGGCAAAACAGCACATGGGAATCGCACCGACCCGAAAATCGCTCCTAAACTCAGTGAACTGTGAAAACCAGACTGAAAAGCACATTGCAACTCTCACTTACCTATTCCCATTATACCATACTAATCCCTCCCAAAACCCCCCGTTTCCACACCCTCCTTTTCAGATCCCCCACAGTGCCTGATGGCCACTGCTGTGGTGACAGCGTACGGTACAAGCACCCTTCAATATAAACATTAACATTCAAGGACATTTTCGAGCCAGTCGAGTTCGTTGTCAAGGCGTCGCCTCTTAAAGACATCCAATAAATTTTGACCAGTGCTTCAGAACCGCTGATCAGCACTGAGACAACAATTCCTGACCCTGAGCCACTGTAAGCCAGCTTGCAGCCGTTCGCCTAGCTTCGCTTGCCGAACCGGTGTGCTGCCTGATACTCCCGTCTCAAACTCTGTCACAGAAGCCTGCAATGCTCCCTGACTCTGACTCGACCCTGTCGAGCACCAAGAACACTTACAGTGAAAGTTAAATTGTGGTTCTTACCTTGTGGTTCTGTCCCCCTGGTCCTTCCCAGAAGCCCCCTTGACATTTTTGGACACTTTGCTCCCTTTGTGCTGAAGCCAAGAAACCTTAACAAACTGTGGTGTTTATAAACAATACCAACTACCCTCCTGTCAGTATCTAGAGTGCATCCCTTTTCCTTCTTCGAAACTGTCTGTCCTCTGCATCCCTTTACAGGGTTGGTTATCTAACCTTGACTGGACACTTGACTAGACACTCCTTTTATCTTTGGGTAATAATTGTATTTTCGCTGTGTTGCAACTAACCAGCGATCCACGACCTTTAGAGGCGATAAGCCTGCCATTCCATCCACGTTAGCAAAATTGAACAAGGAGGTTTATAATTTGAATTCTATGCTTGTTTAATCCAATCTGTTCTAATTCCATTCTGGTGTATTAGAGGTGTTGGGCTGATTGATGGTTTAGAAACCGATATTCACCCCTGGACCACTGGTACCCCGGAATTTGATTCATCCCAATATAATTAGGTGCAAATACGGAGCTCAATATTTGGGATGCTGGAGTGATCCTTTTTTTAGGCTTACTGAAGCCAGGTGTGTGGACTGAATGGAGAAGTTATTAGTTCATACATTTGGTTAAACAGCCAAACCTTCATTGATTTACAAAGTTTGGCATTCATGTTTGTGAAAGGGGAGCCTGTGTGTCACTTTGTGGTGCAGGGTGGAACTGTTAAGGGCACTTTTCTGCTGGATCATAGTGGTGCCTGTAAATGGCAGGCTGTAATTTTCCATTAGATGAATTCAGCTCCACTCCCAGAACAGCACCAACATAAAGGGAAACGTAAAGAACATTGAAGTGTATTATTTTTCTGGACAGTACCTATTGGAGAGAGTGCTGGTGTGATACAGTCCCTTCTGTCAGATCGAAGTAGCATTCTTGCTGCTGTGTTGTGAATTCTCTATAGTTTCTTTTGTAGATTTTCTGGGATACTAAAATAGATGTTATAAATATAGTCGACCCTTGAACGGACAAGGGATATGACCATGAGGGCCATGTGGGGAAAGGTGAGACAGTGAAGGGCATGAAACATCTGTTCAAGCGAAAGCGCAAGAAACGTTTATTGACCAAAGCATCGACCTGAGGCCCCAGTGGTGGATCGGTGGCCATCAGGAATCCAAATGTCTTGCCCACTCTAGATATATCCGGACAAATACCCTTCTCTAAAGCACACATGATTGTCGTGGAGGGTGATCATGACTAATGTATTTTTTGAGCTTGAGTTTTACATTGGTCATGGTCATCCCCAGGTTCACTTCAACGAGAAAGAGAAATCTGAAGTTTTTGGAGTCTGTGTGGTTGAAAAGTTTGAAGATGATTTGTATGTCGGCATAGCTGAAGCATGTAAGGCCATGTAAATATTGAGCAGGAGAAGCGATACATGTGGTTCTTGACATATTCCACAGTTCATTTTATTTGACCATAAATACATAAATCACCAACAATTCATTATATACAGTACATCTGTATAAAACCAATGGATACATGTATAACAAACATCCAAATAAGGTTAATAGTTCACTGTTATAGATAAAATACAAAACACGTTAAAAGAAACATGAGCCGCTAGTATGGCAGTTAAAAGACACCTGACTTGTACACACATCAAGCCTCAATGGGGATTTTGAAAACGTCTGTCTCCATCCCCATGCCTTCCATAGACACTGGCTGACTGCAAATGGCATAGCCATCATGCAAGTAGCTGCATAACAGATAAGCATCTGCACGAGTTTCAATGCTGTGGGCTGTACTAATGAGAAAGAACCAATGATATCATAAGGTGCCACAACCAGGACATATGAGTAAATACATGATTGACTCGATATGGCGAAGCTCATGCAAACGGAGCTGACCAGCTCTGTTGTCCTTCTTCCATTTTCCCACCAATAGGAGGTCCACAAGAATCTGCAGTCACAATTTAAAATGTACAGCACAACTGAGTAAGGGAGCACTCATCCGGTTTAAATAAGGCTCAAAGCCAAACTAGGATTTAATCGAAAGATAATCTTTATACTTGTATTTAAAAGCCTATTAATCATAATATTATAATATAAATTCCAATAAGAATTCTTTGCCATAGATTCACCACTATAATTGTATGTGTAAAGTTGAAACCATTTTTTTACCTAGCTCAAAGACATTAAGAGATGCTTGAGGATGGACATTTATATAATTTTGGTTTCAGTGCTATTGATGACCAGGTCTAACGGAGAGCAAAATGAATCAAAAGCACACAGCAGCCGCCTCAGCTATCTCAGTCATGGCCATCACTATTGGTGGTCTGCATAAAGAAAAATGGGCCATGGATCCTTGCCACCAATCTAACATCAGCCCCTATGAAAATGAAATCCTCTGTTATCTCATTGATAACCCAAAGGGAACAGGGGGCACAATGCACCTGTGTCGTGGTTCTTGCAAATGTCAAAGGGTTTGTATGATTCCACAGTACTCCCAAATCTAACTGATTTGCTTTTAGTGATGTAAAGTAATACAGAGGATATCCACTTATATGTTTTTAAAAAGACCACAGTTTCTCACTAATAACTAATTTAAGCACTGCTTTCATAGCCACGAAGGTGAAGACCAGCATACCACCTTTCGACACAATGTTTGGCTGTATAAAGAGAAACCGTCTCTAACATTGACCAAGTGTTCCTGGCCCCCTCCAAAACCCAGCTGGGGCATTAGATAACACGGCATTGGATTCCACTATTCGAGTCTGGTTTAGTTAAAAGGATTAACTCAAAGGTCCTGCCCGGACATTGCCAAAGTGAAATTGGTCTAGAAGTCTCTGGCTTGACTCTATCACTTTTCTTAAATATTGAGGTAGTCAGTGCTGTCCACCACAAACAGGGCACATGAGCAATTGACAAAACCAGCTAAAAAATACTCATTGCAAATGGGGCCCAGATCTTCATGCCACTTCTCAACATGTCAGCTGGTATTCCATCCACAGCTGGTGCTTTATTAGATTGCCGTGATAATATTCCTTCTCCTACCTCAATTAAGGGTATGTGCAGCTTTATCAGTTCTGGGAGCATTAAATCCCCAAGGGCATCATGAAGCTGGGCATGACATTCATGCTAGCTTAAGGCATATCATTTAGAGAAATACCAGATGCTTTTCCCTATGCTATTGGACAAGATGCAAGCAGAGACATCTCCAGCTAACCTGTGATGAATTGACTTCTGCCCTGCAGCAGCTCAAGGATGAGTAGAGTTTAAAGTGGCCACTCAACCCTTACACTTCTACAAGCCAAGAGCCAACAGAATCATACAGATAAAACAGGCAAAGTTAACAGATATACCTCCTTCAACTTTTGTGGTAACGTGGACCGAGGGAAGGCTATACTCTCAAGAGGGGTGTGAATGTGGTTCAGTGACAACCCAAACAGCAAAGTATAACAGTACAAAAGAAAGAAATGTCTAATCAAGGTTCTATAAAAAATTGTGTATATATATATATATATGTATATATATATATACTTTAATTAAACAACCCATGCACAATAATAACTAACAAGAAAAACACTACCCAAAACTCACCCCTGAGTAAAGAGCACAGAATAAGCAGAGGTAGCAAGGTGCAGCACTCTGAGTAATGAATCAGGGGTAAGTTATGACCACACTACTCTTTAAAATATTTTTTTCATGGGTGCAAATTGGATGAAAGTGACCTAGCCAGTCCCAGGGCTGAAAAATTGACCAAGACGATATTTAGCAGTCAATAGTACCTTTTTTTAATAGTGCACATGGTTAAAAGTCAAACCTTACACAAAAAGTCAATTTACAGCATAAGAAAATAATTTTTAAAACAGACAATAGTAAACACAAGCATTTTACTACATATTTAATCACAAGCATGCAATATGTGCCTTTAATTCTCTAACAAAGACAAGCTTATGTTAACTTCATTCCTAAGCGTTATCAATCACATCATAAAAGGCACATTATCTAATTTAAATTCTTCATTTTCTTCCATATAAATGCCATTTGCTTGTACTCTCTTCTAATCTAAAAATTAATATTAGTAATTGATTAATTGATCCCCCTTATATCAATTATAGGCTAATGGTTAAGGATGCTGAATTTCCTTCATTAATCCGAGCCCAAAAATAAATGGTAATTACTTCACAAAACAATTAAAAGAATGTATGCACAAATTCTGCAGAGCTACGCAGTCAATAACAAGATGCCTTAATGTTTTGGCAAAACCTGCACATGGCTGCCTGAGGTTCCAGTTTTTGCCATATACAAATTATTTATGTTTCTTCGCTTGACCTTAGTTTTCAATAGTATTACTAAATGTGAGTCCTATCACATAGATGCATTTTTAACATTTGATCAGATAACTCATTGAGAAGCGCAGCTGGGATTTCCCCAGGAGTTCAAATAATGAGATCTTTGGAGGCAGGATTACGTTTTTATAAAGCAGCTATCGCCTCCATAGCAAATGGGAATTTAGAAACCTCAACCCTAGTTCATAGTGTATCATATTTACTGGAACCCCTTAGGGAAGATCCAACAGATTTTGCAAAATCATCCCTTCAATTTTGGATAAGTCCAGGTCACCCAATAGAGGGTACGTCTCCAGTCCACAGAGTAATGCTGGGATGATTTTTCCTTCTTATAATTGGATCAGGTGACCTAGAGAAAACTTTACATTTTTAGTGTTAAGAAATTCCATTTGAGCCCTTAAACGAATTCCCTTGTTTTCCAGTGAGCTCCGTAAAACATTATGATTCAGATGAGCCGAATCCATAAAACCCAAGTATCTAAGCTCATGTACTATCTCGAAATTTTGATTATTGAGCTACCAAGTGTGTATATGCCTAATTTTTGGGGGACGTGAACATTGTATGATTTTTTTTTCCCTATGTTAATCACAAGATCATTTTCCAATGTATAGTCAGAGAAGGCGGTAAGGAGCTTTTGTAAGCCAAGTTGAGTGTTATCTAATAGAATGACGTCTTCGGCATATGAGATGCAATATATTTTATTCCATTTACTTTCAGGGAAATAAAGAATGCATTAGCAATTTGCTGACCCAAGTCAGCCATGTATAAATGAAAAAGACTTGGTGCTAATATACACTGTTCCTTCAACTTTCTCTGGGTCGTGATTCGCCTAGTGATGTCACATTACATATTTAGCCTCACCTGCACATTTGTCTCACAATGGATATGTACCAGTATATTTAAAAACTGATCAGGAATCCCACAACTCTTTAACTTTGACCATTATCGATTGGGGTTTACTTTGTCAAAGGCTAGGGCATCAAATTTTATCTTCCATTTCTCTGGATTTTCTCAAGAATATAGCCATTAAGAGTTGTACCTCCTCTAGTGTAAAATCCTGCTTGAAATAGTTCAGTATACCCTGGGACAGGGCCCATTGATTTAACTCTTAAGAATTAGCGAGGAAAATACTTTTGAATCTGCATCTAGAAGGGCTGTAGGTCTATAATTGATAGGGTCCACTTTGAGCCTTTCATAAATATGCAAAATTCACCCATATGATCGATCTGGCCTTCAGAATTCGATGGCAAAGCCAATTAAGGCCTGGACCACAAGAGTTACTCATTTTTTTTAATTATTGACAGTATATCATCCACATTACATGATAAGGACTTACCTTTGTCTTCAGGCTAACATTCAGGAACATTACCTTGAATCGACTATAACTCTTTGTGATATTTGCAGCAAGCCATTTCTAAAATGGGATTTTCTTGTAGAACAAATTAGTCTTAGGGACGGTTGGAGGGATGAGGTGGTCCATGTATAGGTAGAAGTAATGGCTCAGAGGCCCTGTGAAGAAGAACCCATAAATTGCAACTCTGAGGGGCCCACTCAGCTCGATGCTCTGTGAAGATGACACACATTTTCGTCTTTTCTCGAGGACTTGGGATAAGAGGTTTCCAAGTGCGGAGAGAATACCACTTGTGGCAGCCTTGGTTAAGATAGGGTAACTCTTTAGCAGCAGCAGGTAACGGTGAAGGAGCAGCACTGGAAAGCGGGTTGTCCCATCCCGGACCGGTTTAGACACCAGGGGCATCACGTGTTTCACCTAGGTAGACACATCCAGGAGATTCTTCAATATATTCTTCTTTAGTCTTAGTCAATATTACCTTTTTGCGGTTCTTGGTTGTCCGGCAGCACCAACTCAGGCATCTTGGCACTCTGCAAACATTTTGAAGATCGGGAGAGTATTAAAGGTAGCAACGGAGGGTCCTAGTGGTTCAAATGTTTCAAACAGTTCTTAAACCATGGCTCTAAGCAGTTCAAAAGTGAAGAAAACTAGGGTTCCAGCTGTCTTTGCACTCAGGGTTCTGTGAGTCCCAATCCCGGGGCTCAGGGACAAGGTGAGTGCTTTTCTCATGCATGGGGGAGGCTGGCACCCAATGTCAGGGATCATTGAACTCCATCCAGCAGCAGGTCACTTCTCAGGTTGCAGTGAGTCCAACTCCAGGGACTCAAGGACAATTTGGGCTCTTTGTTCTCAGGCTCCTAAACATTGGGGAGGCTGGCACACAACCACAGGGGTCCTCCAACATGGTGAGGTCCTGGGTACAGCAGCATGTTCACCCCCTTTGGTCCCTGGGCATAGTTAGGGGACAGAGCTCATCTCTGCTTTGGAACACCTGCCTTCACCTCACAACTGCAGACCTCTGGAAAGGACTGCTCTCCTAGGGGGGGGTCCAAACAAAATCTTCTTCAAGGGTTGGAGTCCAAAAGATGATTACAAGATAATTCAAAGAAGTGGTGTGAGACCCCTCTTTTTAATGTAAAAGCCCAAAGGTGATTGGTCTAAAACTAGCCTGCCTTAGTGGTCCAATCCCTGTTCTTGAAAGAAGAGGACATTGCCTTTCTGACATCACACCCAAAGTGCTTTGCTCTAGAGGGAGTGGAGGACACAGGAAGGGGGGAGATTGAAACAAGATGGTGGAAGTCTTCGCCAACAGTACAGAGTCCTCCTTTCTACCCTAACCCTACCCTTTCAATTCTCACTTGGATCAAAGGCCTTTAGAAAGGCAGCACGCTGGTGTGAGGCTACTTCCTTTATGCTTTAACAAAGCAATCTGATGCTGTTTTATGTTTAACTGGTTTTCTGTGACACCTATATTTGTCAGAGCCTTTGTTACTTTCGGGAGATAATGGCTTCAACTATAAGAGGGTGGGCACAGCCCCAGAGGACTCCTTTTTTTTCTCTCTGGGAATCAATAGGCTTGACAGGCTTGACAGAACAAGCCCTCATCCTGCAAAGTGGAAGCTAGGTACTTCACAGAAATCTCTGCAACACCATGGAGATAATCGCTGGAGTCTGTTTTATATGTAATCAGACACGGCAGGAGGGAAGAACAGAGAGGTCAGGATAGGATAACACAGAGGAGGGGGTCCAGTGATATTGGGCCTCAGCTTTGTTCTAAGAAACCCCTAACGTCTTGCTGATGAGGCCCTCTGGGAGCTGACATAAGAAAGCAAAACCTGTGTTACAGGCACTATGATTGACCTCTTACAGAAGGCTTAGAATGGACAATCTGCTATGACAAAATGATCATGTAAGGGGGTCAGACTCCCGTTCATTGAATCATCTTTGGACTCAAGAAGAAGGAATTTGCTGGAATCGTATTGGGGTACCAGTCTGGCCAAATTACCCTACCAATGGGGTGAAGATGAGGTTTTCCCAGGAAGGAAAAATACCTTCCCTCAACCAAACATTTAGAGTGGCCTGCTTCTAGAAAAGCTGCATTCTGCTGAATCACTGGTACTCGGGCCGGGTTGGATTGGCCCCTCGGCCTTTCGGCCCATGGCCCAGGCCGAAATTGTCCCTGGGGATTGGGGGCCGATTTCTGGCCATGCCTGGGCCGGTTTGGAGAAAAGAAACTGAAAAAAAAATATTTGTTTCAATTTTTTTTTTAAAAAAAAGCCTTCATCCTTCTTAGGTCGATAAATGAGTACCAATACAGGTTAGATGATATTGTATGCATACTTGTTCTGTAAAAAAAGAGCTTAAGCGTAAGTGCTATACAATAACATTATCATTTGGTCTTGGACGTCTGCTTGCATTCACAGTGATTTAGTGTATTTAGGAACAATGCTATTTGATGCCACTTCCTGTTTTGTCAAGGGGTGAAAGATCATGTTTCATCACTTCCCGGGACATCACTTCCGGTGATGTCATCAGATGTCAAGGGTCATGAGGCGAGGGGTGGGCCAATTTTTTGAGGCGAGGCGTGGGCCACTTTTTATTGGGTGCCCGGGCCTTGCCCCAGTCCGACCCTGTACTCAGGACTCTTCCCAATTGAGGTGGCACACTTGAAATGTTCTCGCAAGTCATTTTCGAGCCACTACAAATCCATGAAGCTGACTTTGACATACTATACTTTTTGGACTTCTTCAATCAAGTTTAAGCTGTCAATTACACCTTGCCTGCCTGTTCTCCAGTTCCTTTGATCCGATTGCCGCTGTCAAACTGCACTGCACCCAGTCGAACCGGTGGCCCACTACAGTTGTATCAATGCATTAGGACACCCTGAAGCCATTGAGCCATGAGGATCTACAAGGCCCCACGGAAATTGCCCAGAAGCCTGGCTCAATGCTTTCGAGCTCCCAAAAGACGATTTAAAATGTAAAGGTGTGCCGCAGTGGTTCAGTCCCCCTGACTTAGTTTTAATGGCCCTAGTGATAACATGCATCTAAACTTGATTTAATTACATGGGTGGGTTGTTATTTTTTAAAATTATTTTGTATATCCTTTTAATTTGATTCATGTATGTCCACCCATGTATTGTCCCCAGTGCCTGTTCAATGTATTCCCCTCCACAACCTGTTCAGAATCTCACTCGAACTCACCCCATTGCACTGTTTTCCGTCAAATCTGATATGTCTATTGTAGTTTCTTTTGTGATCGAAAGAGCATTGTTCTTCCCTTTAGATATAAATATATAAATATGAAACATAACTTAATAAAATAAAGTCTCAGAATTGTATAGAACCTTGATTGGGCATTTCTTTTATTTGGGTACCACAGTACTATTGTTGTTTTGGAGACCTCTTTGGTGCCTCGCACCCCTCTTGAAGAGTACAGCATGCCCTCATCACGTGCTCCCTTAAAGAGGCGAATGAGGTGTACTCATGTTGTGCCTGTTTCAGCATTGTCTGTGAACACTGCTGGTTTCCGTAGCAGTGCTGGGCTGAGTGGGAGTTTAGAAACCATGCACTACTCATCCCAGTACTCCTGCAGAGCACTAGCCCGATTGTCACGACGGCCAACAGGCCGGCACTATTGTCGCACAAGGACTGAGTCTAGGTGAATGGAATGGGAAAAGTGACGTTTTTTGACAACAGCACGTTAGTGAGTCTGAACACCTAGAGGGAGAAGGAGCAGAGCAGAGCTTTACAGCGCCAAGCCAGGTGCTTGGATAGGTGTTGTGAGCCACTACTCACTTCTTATCCTTAAACATAAAAGTGTACACCTGGCTCTGGGAGCAGTGGTTATTTTAGTTCCCCAAGGCTCACAACAGGAGTACCAGGGGACCAAAGTGAAAGGCAGAGGTTTCTTCTGGCATCCTTGCCTATGCTAAAATGGCTGCCGTGATAGGAATCGCCCACCAGTCTAAGCCAATGCAGTTCGACCATTGGCTAGTGGTTTTGTGAGGCTGACCACAGGGAACTAATGGCATGGATACATGGAGAAGGACTGTGCCAAAAAAAGATATATCAATATGAAGGATAGTTAAGTGGATACATTGATGGATGGGTAAATGGATGGATGAATCAGCAGGCAGAGAAAGATAGAAAGGGGCGAGGCAAGAGATTGAAAGTGCAAGGTAAACGCGGCTGGCTAATACAAGCCATGTACAACGGCAACATTTTAAAGAAATTCACTAGGAAAAATTGCTGACATGATGGACGCTGGCAATGATAAATGGTTCAACTCCAGCTATGATTCTCTCCTAGAAATTGCAAATACGCGATGTCAAGGGCTGTTGCTGAACTGAAACCAATCAGCTCAGCCCACTCTGGTGCCAAATTGGAAACAGTTAATATGTGCTTGCATTGCATCCTCTCCCCTGCACTATCAGATTGTGTGCAATGCACCATAAAACATCAGCGTTTGCTTTGCAAAAAAAGAAAAAAGGGGAAAGTATTTGGCTAGGCAGCTAACTTCAAAGCCAGCAGCTGCAGAGCTTTTGATAGCACAAAATCACATTCTGTGCTAATTTATGCTCTGCAAGGAATAGCTGGAAGGCTCGATACCCCATTTGAGCTTTGCCCTGTGAGTTTCAGACGTGTTAAATGCAGTGCATATTCAGCAGAAGCGCAGAAATTGTTTCGAGCAAACATTACAATTAATGTCGTCTTCTTTTTGTGTGAACCCTTAACCGTCATTTTCAAATGGTTATTGCTTCCAAATAAGTTTTTTTAGCCATGCAAATGATCGCACACCCGATCAAAAGGTTCTAGCTTCAGAATGAAAGTCACGGGAAGGCTTCATGGGATGAACTGTGGAAGAAAGAGCCCACAAAGGCTCTGTCGTTCATTAATTCATTTTAAATGTCCACCAACCAGGCAAAACATAACACAATCACTTAATCAAATACTGGGGTTCAATGAATGTACCCTCTGTTAAATTTGCACTTCTTGACCTATTGAAGAGTAATGGGCTCACCATGATAAAGTGGTCACAGGCTGTTCTTTATGCCTACTGGTGTTAGGCAGAATCACATGCAGTACCCTTTGGGACCACTACATGCAATTAAGACTACAAGTGTCGGTACAATTTCACCTTTGGTACAAGCCTGTACTACACAGTATTGTGGTAGCAGTGGCTGAGCAGACTTATCTCAAGAGTAAAGTGAGCAGTACAAGGGGTTACACAAAGGGACCAACAATTACAGTGATTCAAATAACCATGTACTCAAGGTTTCTTGGTAAAAGAATAGACATTTATTTACACAATCATTTGGAAAACATTACACTAGGAAGAGCAGCTCAATATCATATACGAATATACTACAAATATACAACCAACAAGTTACTGAACAAGTTCAGCTCCCCTGAAGTGGGAGCAAAATGGCATTTCAGTTACTTTTAAAAGGGGTAAAAAGACAAGGTTAAAAGAAATAAAGGCAAAAATACTTTCATAGGCAGGGCAAAGGGTTTCTGTTCACTACAACCAGCAATTTAATTCAATAGGCCTGGGCCAAAGTCAATGGTTCAGAGTTTTGTATAGGATAGCACAGTTCTGGTAGTAAACGGTTAAGTCTTTGCCACGGATCATAGAAAAATTTGGTCAGACGAAAAGTTAGATGTTGGTTTAGGGAAGGACAAGCCTTCAAAGTTGGGAAATGTTCACAAACTTTCACTGTGGCCGAAAAGATTTCCGGACCACATTTGCACATTACCTTTAAAGTGAAGAAGGGCTGTAGCTGAGGCAGTTGTTCCTGGCAGTTCTTGCAGATCTCGCTGTTCCTGAGCTTCAGTCATGGGGACAAGAAGGAGGACGTCAGGAGGTTCCTGCACTGCCCAGGGAAGAGGCCACAATCTTGGCAATACGTCGGTTTAAGGTGTGAGTGCCTTAAAGACCACTAAATGGTATCCTTCCCTCTGGCTATCCGGTTTTCTACAGCACTCTGCAGAAAATTCGACCAGGATGGGAAGGTGTCCAGGAGGTTTACGAGTTGGTTGTTCCCACAAAATTCAAGGGAAGAAGTTAACCTTGAAGGGCTTCTCTGTCGATGGAGTTTCAGGCAATTCAGACTTGCAGCAGAGCTTCACCTGTGGACCAGGAGTTGCAGCAGTCGTCTTCCTTCAGCTCGTCTTCGGTTCTCTTGTTCCAGTGGTCGATTCTGCTTTCCAAGTCCCAAAAGCCTGCTTCTAAACAGTTTTCCCCCATTCATTCCAGCCTGGCTGTCGCACACACAGCAGGTGGCTGTCCTTGCCGGACAGCAAGCTGGCCAATCACGCAAGAGTGCATTCAGGTCTCCTAGGAGACTAGGCACAGGGAGTTTCGGGCACCTCCCTCACATCCTGTCCACCCCAGACTCTCAGGCGCCAGAGGAGGGCTTCAGCACTGAAGCCCACCAAAGACCAATGAACAAAGGGACCAAACCTGGTTTGGCGCACAGATTTGGACACTAGAAGGATCTTTCCAAAACGAAATGGCGAAAAAAGTCGACCTGAGTCTGTCTTGGGTGCCATATTGGAAAAATCATGGTAGTTTGTTTAAAACCACTGCCACCAACCATTTAAAGTAAAAAAAAAGGGTAACATCTGACTGTTACATGAGTGTTCAAACTCAGGGGATGCTAGGCAACCACTCCAGCACTCTATAGGAAGATAGTGTGTGCTGGGTCTGTACATTTAAAAAGACTAGTAAAGTCAATTTAACTTTACATGCTCTGGGAGAGAGTAGTCAGTCCCGGAGAATGTATTTAAACCTTGGGAAGTCTGAAAGACATCCCTGTGCTACTGCACTGAAGGTGCCGTGTGACACATTAGAAAAAGATGATGCCTATGGAGTTGTTTTAAAACTCCATAACCAAAGAACACAAAAGTAAAACACACATCAAAATAAATGGAAGAGTGGGAAAAAAGGCTCACACTCTTCCTAGGTAAAAAAATAAAATCCTAGAAATGCAGCAAAGTTGCTGGGGGTCTCAAAAGGTAAGGGAAATTAGCACATATTTGAGAATTCTCCCTAACAACTGGTATAGGATGTGTCTAACGTTCTACATATTATGCATGCATATAATCATTGCAGTACCTTATGCACAACCTGTCACTCTAAAACCCTTCCTATAATGTAATCCCATAGGGCTGATTAGAATGTCTTTGTGCCAAAGTAACCCACCTACTACTAAACGCCTTTCGAAAACCAGGTCACAGCCATCTGCTTAAATATTACCGGTCTACAACCCAATAAAAGGAACTTACATCCTATACTACACAAAGGGTAACAACAGGCATCTGCAAAATCTCATTCAAGGAGGAAGATGACAACAAACAAAAGGACCATAAAGTGGAGGCAATTGCCTCAATTCTGTCCTTGAGCAGATTAGCACACTGCATAATGCATCTGCTTTTAGTCAATAATATGAACCTTTATTTGTGCGTGCTAGACTTTTGTATTGTTGGTTTCTGCCTTAAAATTCACATTTCTCATTTATATTTGGTGTAATTATTTGAGTCAGAATTACTTGCTGGTTTCCAAAGATTGGTTATTTTAGTTTTTGCCCTCTACACGTGTTCACTGCCATTATATTTTTTGGCAGATCCTCAGGAGGGATAATCCTATTTTGGAATAAACTTGAATTCAACCGAAAAGTTAACAAACATAAAACATGGCTTACATATTCAGCAGTGTTTATTACAATTCAAATCAATTTGCAAGAGTATTCAAAAGTATTTACAGATTATGACAATAGTTGAATTTCAATTGTTGAAAGGCATCTAAGTGTGTTAATCGTAATAATTCAGGCACAAATAAACGTATAGTTTTGTCAGTGCTTTCTCATACTTTTCTATAGTTTTTCCCAGTTTCATTCATTAGTACCCATTAAAGAATTTATACTCACATTTTCTATTTTTTCTAATGTTATTTGTATAATATTTTCAGTTCCTTATTTGGCTTCATTACTTCTAGCAAATTATATTTTCATTTCAATTTGTTGATATTTTGTGGCTGTGTCTAAAAAGAATGAGTGAGAGGATGTGTTAGTTCTTTCATTCCCGCTTTTGGTGCTCTGTGGGCTAATGGTAAGCATATGAAGAGACTTCTTAATCTAATATGGCATTATTGGGGCCGCTTACCTTTGTTTTCTGTAGATGCTGGTCTTCTAATGGAGGAGCTGCATGATAACCATCTGCTTCCTGGATCGCAGTGTGTTTCCCGACTTCAGAATGGTCCCGCGATCACCTGCTAAGTTTGTACAAGTGATCGCGTCCGCCATTTTGGAATGGGAAAGTATTTAGCATTAACCTTGCTCACACGTTTATGTATGCCACTTGATAATGGTGCCATGATTATGTGTTGGGTTTTTACATGTGATTGTGTCCACCATTTTAAATTGGAAAGTTTTTGCATTAGTCTTGCTCCCACGTTTGTGTATACTGCTAGATTTAGTTTTCCAGAGTTCTTTATTATTTTTTTCAGAAAATTAGTTGTTTATGTAAGCCGAGCAAGGGGAGATTGCCTATCAGCACTTTGTTTTTATAAGGTCTAAGCTGTATTTGGACAGCCGTTGTCCTAGGCAGTTCTTCTGTGATCTCATGATGGCCCTCATTACGACACTGGCGGAAATCGAAAAACGATGGCGGAAATGCAATACCGCCATCGAATAGCGCTCGGTGCGATCATGACCCGTCACCGCAAAGTACGATGCCATTACCGACACCGTAGTGAACGCCAACGCTAACTGCACCAAGTACGCGCACGCGCGCCATGCCAAACCGTAATTACCACCATGGCGCAAAGGTACGCAAATTCTGACCCTAGCGGACATGCACCTAACGCCATCAAGCACGGCGGAAAGTACCATTCCGCCATGGTGAGAAGTACGGCATCGCGAACCAACCGTAAACGGCCCTACTGAGTGCCTGTACACCGCTCCCTGGCCACATTGTACAACTCCCCGTAGGTGCAATGAAGTCACACAATGCAACCAGTGAAATGTACAAGTCATCCATGCCTGCCAACGAACAAATGAATCTCAAGAGGGGCCAATGTGAGCTGCAGGGCACAGATGGCACGAATACCGAAGCTATACAAATGGACATGACCTCAGTCTCCCTCCAAGAAACGCACGCAAACACAGGCACCTGTGACCAGCCATATTCTGATAATCACATCATTCCACCAATCCACCTGGCTGACCGGCATCTGTTACACAAAAGCTAATCCCCCGCCCCTGAGCATGACATCATTAAAACAGTCATATTGGCAGCCCTTATCCCTGACCCCACTGGGCTTCGTAGGCAAACGCGCCCAGCACAGTACCACGCAACTATACTCCGAAGCTGGAACCCAATGCAGATCTCCTCACAATACATCGCTCCCCAAATAGGAATATGCCACATCACTTGCAAAGAAGAACGCTACACGGTTCATATCAGAATAGAAATTTAATGCACAACAAATTCACCAAGCCCATACAGCCATTAGGCCATGAACTCCAAAATATATTTCACCATTGTGGGCTGCATCCGCAATAAATGACCAGCTACTTCTTGTGTGACGCCCTGTTCCCTCATGGTACACAGGGGCTACATTCTCGTACGAAAAGGCAACATGGAAGCGCTTAGAACCGCAGGGCCGTCCCATTAGGGAGGCACTAGTCCAGCTGAAAGGCCGAAATGTTGCTCCTAGCCACTAGTACTGCGTAAGGGCATGTGGCCCATTGGCGATCGTCCCATAAGATCGTAATGCTGCTCCACTGATTAACACGAAGCAGCAGGTGTCGGGAGTAAAATCCATCTGCAGGAGTGGCATACAGATGGCAGTGGCAAAAGGGGAGGAGATACCTGTCACCCGAATGAAATGAAAAAGAATAGTATGGGCATCAGAACTTCATTTGAATCACTCACTTCAATGATCACACTAAATCCACAGCCATATGCATGCTAGCCCACTCCAAAGGATCATCACCACCCAAAAACCACTTGCGAATCATAACTATCTATATCGATGTGAAAACACTATCACAAACGAGTGTTTCTGTGCATGCGTCTGTTAAAACAGAATCCATCAGATGGGATTAGTAACGTGCATAGACACAAGTGTCTGAAGGCGCGTCGAGACAGGGAGGGTTCAACAAGGCCAGATAGACGATGGTCCCACTATGGCAGCCCTGCATCACATAGCGCAGGGGAGGTGGATAGATTCCAAGAAGCCCTGTACATGGCAAACTCTGTATTAAATCATCTGTCCATGCATCCATACATCATTCCCTCATCCCGTAATGAAAACGCCTGTTTTCATACTCACATAACATGTGAAATTTCCATTGAGTCTGTGCGTCATGCAGCCTGCAAAATCCACTGTGCTCCAGCCCGTAATTCCAGTGTTGTGAAGTAACATGTAATTGGGAACGTCCGGCCTCATCGCCCACTTCGCTATTGCGCATCCCATACTATTCATATCAATCATTGCATCCTCGCCATGGCCCCTGTCCCAAGGACATTGAACAATAGAACGTTATATTTGCAGTCAGACCTGTGGGCATCTCCTCGCCGCTAGCTGAAAACCGAAAGCGCCGTCCTTCGAATTCCTCATTTGCAACATCACGTCGAAAAGGCATCTGTGGCCGCTTGAAATCACAAATTCATCCATCTAGTGCGGCTGTGTGTGAAAATGGCAACTGCCTTCACTCACAAATGGGACGCCCCGCCCGTCGGTGAACCTCGGTACAGTGTTGCATGAGGGTCCACCGTTACTCGAGTACTACGTTCCACTGACCCTTCACAAGTCTGTTCGCGACTGCAAAGATAGTATGTGAAACAATGGGACCATAGCAGAATGAACATATCAACCAATATTACACTGCCATCGGGTACAAATACATGATTGTAATAGCAAGATGCCATTCGTCGAATTGCAGCGTTGTGTGCGGGACGTGCTCGCCCAAAGGGGATAGCAGCTTGCACAGGTGGAATGAATCACCACAGGTGGAGGCTATACAGCCTGAAAACACATAAATTAATAAATAATAAACAAACAAACAAACAAATTGCACACCCAACCCCCTCCCACAACCACACCCACTCCGAAATGCTACCGGCAGGACTAGCGATGTTGGCCCTGGGGGACCTGATAGCACTGCAAGTACTCCAACTTCAAGAAGAAGACGAACACCAACTACTACAACAACCGGCCGCACGGAGGAGACGCAGGAGGAGGAGGAGGGCAAGGCAGGGCCAGCAAGGGCCGCCAGCACAGCCACTACCACCACGCAGGCAGCCCGCAATCCCACGCCTCCGAGCACATCCGTTCGACCTCACTGATGAGCAGATCCACACCCTCTACCGTTTGGACCGGGACACCATAACCGCCATTGTGGACATGACACACGCTGACCTTGTCAGCATGATAGATAGCCCAACCGCCATCCCACCCCTACTGAAGGTGGTGTCTGTACTCCACTTCCTGGCCACAGGCACCTACCAGCACACAGTCGGACAGTTGCATGGCATTTCACAGCCACTGTTCTCACGGACACTATTGCAAGTGCTCGATGCCCTCCTGAGGCACGCAGACGACTACATCTCTCTACCACGCTCGGAGCAGGAGATCACGAACGCAAAAGTGGGATTCCATGCACTTGCCGGCATACCGGGTTGCATTGGTGCCATCGACTGCACCCATGTGGAATTGGTCGTCCCACATGCCATGGAGGCCCAGTACCGCAACCGAAAACAATTTCATTCTCTGAATGTACAAATGGTGTGTGACTCCAACAGGATCATTACACATTGTTGTGCCCGATTCCCTGGATCAACCCATGATTCCATGGTCTTGAGGAACTCTACAATACCACGCTACATGGAGCGACACGCAGGGAACAGATCCTGGCTACTCGGTGAGTCTCATTTCAAGCATGATAATGTGGGGTATGTGATGCGGCAATGACCTGGCAGGAAGCGGGGGGGGTGCGTACGTAGCAATGGCATTCCTCGCAATTCCTTTATTGTCCACATACAGGTGATGCCGGGTATCCACTGAAGAGATGGCTCCTTACATCAGTCCGGAACCCACGGGACCAGCATGAGGAGGACTACAACCATGCCCACTCACGTACCCGTGTAGTCATAGAACAGGCATTCGGCCTACTAAAGACTCGTTTCCGCTGCCTCAGCAGGTCTGGCGGGGCACTCCTGTACCGCCATGAGAAGGTTGCAAAGATGGTCATGGCATGTGTCATGCTACACAACATGTGCGTACGTAGAAATGTGCCCATGCCCCCTGACGCAGAACTGCAAGCACCTGAAGATGGTCATGATGAGGGTGGGGATGTGGCAGCACCTCAAGGAGTCTGCGAGGCACAGGAGGGCCGTGACATTCGTCAGCATATCATAGATGCATGCTTCTAGCACTCACGCCTGGTGGCTGATACATGGACACGGGACTCGTGGCACTGTGTGTGTCTGGAACATGCACAATATGGAATGTACGCCTATAATGGCCTCGTACACAAAGATCAATGTCCACACATCTCATTGGATGATCGTGCATTGTTTATGGCATATGTGATATCATGTTAAACACCCTATCGACCCGCCACCCAAGTGAGCCCAACACACCCCCTCCACCCTCCTACCTCCCCCCCGAACACCAGTGTCCAAAGATGCTCATTGTCAGTGGGCAGTCGCTATTGCAAGCCCCCTCTCCGGGTATCAGGGGCACCCCTGCCTGTGGAGCGCAGGTTCCTCCCAGATCTACGTTGGGGGCTGCCCTGGACGGAACTTGCAACGGATGATGTCTCTGCCTGCTCACGTCCATGCATGTCCCTAAGGGTTTGTGAGAGCTCAGTGAGCACACGGCGCACAGCGGCAAGTTCGGCACATACGTCTTTGGACGTCGCATGCAGTTCCCCCCTCAGGCTCTCGGTGCTTCTCTCCATTTGTACTCTCAGGCTCTCGGTGCTTCTCTCCATTTCTACTCTCAGGCTCTCGGTGCTACTCTCCATTTGTGCCCTTAGTGTCTCTGTACTTCTCTCCATTTCTGCCCTAAGTGTCTCAGTTGATGTTTCTATGTCTGCCTTAGTGCCCCCACATTCATCGGCATGGTCCTTGAGGAGCATGGCCAGTTGCTGCTGTTGCACGATTACCTGGTCGAGGGACTGTTGCCTCTGCTGGGACATGGCCATTTGCGGTGGTGTCACAGAGGGGCTGGTCACCTCATGTTGCCTTGCCACAGGGCTTGTGGGGGATGGCCAGTCGTCGTCTTGTGGGTGCCCCTGCGTGGTATCCTCATGGTGTACGGGATGGAACAGACAGGGGGATTGAGACAGGTCATGGATGGATCTAACTTCGACATCCCCGTTTTCTGTGTCGGAGCATGCTGCCATTAATGCAGTGTCACCTATGGTGCTGCTGCCACCAGAAGCAGTGCCTACTGTGGCATCCATTGGGGGGACCTGTGGTGGTGCTGTTGTGGGCATGCTGGCTGCTGGGGTGCCTGTTGGAGTTCCCTCCTGTGTGCTGCCACTTGATTTGTGCTGCTGCCGTGTCTTGATGCGTGCAGCTGAGGTGGAGGGTCTTTGGCCGTTGGTCTTGGCCCTCTTTGCAGGTGTGCTGGTAGGGGTGTCCTGGAGCTCGTCGTTTGAATCGGACCCTGTGGTGGAGTAAAGGAGGGCGAGCGTTATAAATGGGTCTGTGGAAATTGGAATGGCAATGTATCACATGCATTGGGGTGGTACCTGAGGGTGATTTGGGTTGGGGCCTTGGAGGTGGTTTCATTTGTGTGTGGAGTGAGGGTGCAGTTGTTTTGCAGCCTGCAGTTAGGGTGTGCCTGCTGCACGTGTAGAGGGTGTTTTTAGGATTTTTAATTATTTATGTATTTGATGTGAGTTTTAAAGTGTGCTATCAGGCCTATGTATGTGGACGTTCTCCTGGACATGTGTTACTGTTGCACTATGTGGACACGTGGTACTTCACATGATTGGACATTGTGGATTTGGCATTGTTTTATTTGTCCCACCTACCTGATTCTTCGGATGTCTGCACTCCTTTCTCCATCCCTCCGACTCCCTCTATACTCTCCATTCCAATGGTGGAGGCACAGATTTCTTCCCAGGGGGTCAACTTGATGGGTGATTCTGATCCTCCCCCGGTAGCTGTGGCAATGTTGCGGTTGGCAGAAAGTATGCTACGGACGCGGATCCGCAGGTCGTCCCATCGCTTTCTGCATTGCTGTGGGTTGCGGGGTGCGGTCCCCACCGCACTTACCCGCTGTGCCACCAGGGCCCATATGGCCTTCTTGTTCGCAAGTGCCGTCCTGGTCATTTGCGTGGAGAAGACGACGGCAGCATTCTCCTGGAGGGTCTCTGTGAGCACGGTGAGTTCCTCACGGGAGAAGTGGACCTGCCGCTTGCGGTCGCACGCTTTCTTCGCTACTTTTCCCATTTTTCTTGGTTTCACTAGGGTGGATGACGGGTTGGGATGTGTCTCAGGGTAGTATTTTTAATGGTTGTGTGGAAATAGTGTTTTTATAGGTGTACGGCGTGATGTTTCCTGTTCCGAGACCATGCTTTTACTTCCGTTTCCGTATATTTCCGGTCACCGTACTTTCCGATTGCCGCTCATTGCGGTGACCGCTAAGATGGGTGGCGGAATTGCACCTAGGGCGCCGTACGGCGGCGGTGTGGGCCGTTTTGGGGTCATTTCCGCCATCGCGGACTTTGCACTTCCGCCATGGCGTGGTGCTCGTGCCCGATGGGTCGGAATGAGCCGCACTTTGCTCCGTCGTGCAATGGCGGAAACGCTATTTACGCTATGGCGGTCCGGTCGGTTGCTTTCCGCCAGGGTCGTAATGAGGGCCGATGTGTTTAATCATGTGATTTTTACTGTATTATTGTCATACTGAGTTAACGGGTACAAAATACATTTCTGAATAAGATTTGTTTGAAAATTGGAAGAATATTCAGAATGAACATGATTATAACCAACCAAATACTGATACATGTGCTTTTGATTCGCTTGGAGAAGAGATGAAGTTAATTTTGCTACAATAAATTTATCAGTTCGCCTTCAGAATTCAAACCTCTATGGCACAGGTCCAAAATGCAAATCCAGTAGGGATCTCTTATCCTAAGCATTTTTTAAATGTTGCCTCCTCTTGGTGATGCCCTAATTGTTTCGATTCCATAGAATTTTACATCACTTTTTTGTGAGCCTTTATGTTCAGTCTGGTGATGATATCCCAAAGCGTAACTTGGGTCTTCCTTGATAATTGTCCTCATATGTTCTTGTATCCTTTGCTTTAGTTTTCTTGTTGTGCTGCCTACATATGTTTTTTGCAGCTGCATTCTATTGCATACACCACAAATTTTGTGTTGCAATTGATAAAATCCTGAATATTGTATTTTCTTCCATTTGGTAGGTGTATTTCTGTTTTTCCATTTGCACTGTATTCACAGCTAATGCACTGACCACATTTAAAATTGCCTTTGAGTCAATGTGTATCCCACATTCTTGGTAAGGCTGTTTGTTGCGCTGTAATTGAAATATGGGAATGACTGAGTTTGTCCTGGAGACTTTTAGGTCTTCGGAAGGTGATGTTCACTTCTTCATCCAAGCTATCTATTATATAGTCATCCATTTTTCGGATGTTCCAGTTCTGTTTTAAGATTTTCCTGACTATTTTTATATCTGATGTGTATGTCGTAATAAATTGTATTTTGTCAAATGTTTCGTTTTGAGTTGGTTTGTATGTCAATAATTCCTCTCTTGTGCATTTTTCAGTTTTCTGATATATTTTCTGAAGATGTGTTCTTTATATCCTCTCTCTTGAATTTTTTTCATTGCTATTTTCACATTCTTTTGGAATTCTTGGTTTTCCATACAATTTCTTCTTATTCTTAGCATTTCCCCATAGGGTATATTTCTTGTGATATGCTTTGGGTGGTTGCTTTCAGCATGTAAGACTGTGTCTCCAGCTGTTGGCTTGACATATAGTTTAGTGCAAATTTTCCCTTGTTTCACATACAATTCCAAATCCAAGAATTGGATTGCTGTTTTGTAGTGATCTTTAGTGAAGTTCAGATTATAAGTATTGTGATATAAGAATGTGAAGTAGTCATTGAGAGTTTTAGTGTCTCTGTTCCAGACGATAAGAACATCATCAATATATCTGCCCCAATAGATGATATGGTTCTCTGTTGTAAAAGCTTTGTGTTGCCAGGCATGTTCCAACTCAAATTGTCCTACATATAGGTTAGCATATAGAGGTGTAAATTTTGCCCCCATAGCAGTCCCTTGTTGTTGCTTGCATATGGTGTTGTTGAAGAGGAAGATGTTGTTATTCAAAGTGAAATTGAACATTTCTAGCAGCATATTGTTGTGTGCGTAGTAGGAGACTGACCTCATTTTCAGGAAGTATTCTATGGCTTCAATGCCTTTTTGGTGGGGTATTGATTTGTAGAGGGAGGAGACATCTAGAGTCACCAGCCTAAAATTAGTTTCCCAGTTGATGGCTTCTAGCTACTGTATAACATGCTTTTTGTCTCTTATGTAAGAGCCAAGTCCCGACACTAGAGGTTGTAAAAAAGTGTCAGTATATTTGGATATTGGTTCTGTTAAGGAACCTATGCTGTTTATTATTGGTCTCAGTGCAGGAAAAGAGACAAAAGGTTTGTGTATCTTTGGAATGAAATATATGGTCCCCAATATTGGGAATTGGTTTGTTAGGAACTGTTCATCTTCTGTTAGCAGGTTGAGATCTGTCCAATGTTTTGTCATGGTGTTACATTCTTGTATCAAATTTTCATTGAGTTTGTAGATAGTTTCTCATAGCAGTTTTGTAGATTCAGATGTTCTTCTGCCGCTTTTAAGTATTATGTAGTTTTCAAGAGGACAATATTTCCACCCTTATCTGCTTTTTCACCGTGATGTCACTGTTCCTGCTAAGTTTGTCAAGTTCTAGTTTTTCTTCCCAGGTTAGATTGTGTTTAATTCTTGGTGTTTTTTCCTCTAAGGTAGTTTTGTCTTAATCTTAATGTGCATGCTTTGAACAAGAGAGCAGTCACATTGTCTTGGATCAGATTCGGAATAAATTTGGACTTGGGTCTCAAGTTTGTTTTGTGGCTAAGGTCAGTATCAATCTCCATTTCTGCTGATACCGTGTCTATAGTATGGATGTCTTCTTCCTCTCCAATGTTCAGAAGTTGCGCTGTATCCTGCATGTGTGCTACTGATAGTTCTGAGGGTCTTATGGATTCCTCTGCTCTTCTGATTCTTACACTGTGAGCAAAGTATTTCTTCAGTTTCAGACGCCTTTCTGACTTTAGCTCTCCTGCCTTGTAACTGAACGTAGCGAGGGAGACTAAAACAACACATGGGGCTAGAAGGGATTCTCTCCATTACATTTTTTTTAAATAATGGGTTAAAATCATGCATTTTACAGCACACATTTTTGAAAAGTTGGGTGAAAAGCCACAAATGTTTCAATTGGTTTTAAAGTGTAACTCATGAAAAAATCCAATAGATGCAGGACCATTTTCCAACACATTTGCATTATGTCTTTTTCCACATTCTGGCTGTACCCATACATTTCTATTCTGGCTAACCAATGTCTGCTAGAATTCCCATATCGGAATGGACTCATGTGTGCTTTGCACATAATGGCAGTAATGATGCTATAAGAAAGCACGTCCATACTGGCTCTGCCAATATGTCAGTATCTCCAGATGAGAACACAGACATGTGGGTGTTACCAATAAAAACACCATTCCACAATGAGAAAGCATGTCAAGAATAGCTGCAGCAAAACAGGCCAGTATAGTCACATAAGAACACTCATCATGCTGGTTTACCCTTCATGGCAGTAAAAGATGCAATGACCCATCAGAATATATACAGAATGATTGCACCAAAGCAGGCCATGAATGTACAGCCATGTAATAACACATATTAAGCTTGCTCAACTAATGAAGTCCAGTAAAAAAAATCCATGCCACAATAAGAACATATGGTTGTACCATTGTAGGACAGTCTAGCCAGGTAATCATAACTGTCATGTTTGCTTTACTCTTGGTGCCCATTAAAAATGCCTTGCCACAGAAAGACAATATATCTGACTGGGACCACCAACATAGGCCAGTCTTGCCACATAATAACACATATCATGTTGTTTTTTGCTCTTGATGCTTATTAAAACATGGAATGCAACAGTAAGAAAATATATCCATACTGGACCACCAACGTAGACCAGTTTTGCCACAAAATAACACTTATCATGTTTGCTTTAGCCTTGATTCTCAGTAACAAATTCCATGCCACAGTAAGAATATATGGCCAGACTGGCCTTATCAAAATAGGCATGTCAAGCCACGTAATAACACTTATCGTGTTTATTTCACTCTTGATGCCCATTAAAATATGCCATGTCACTAAAAGATAATATGTCCACACTGGCCCACCAACATAGGCCAATCTTGCCAAGTAATAACACTTCTCATGTTTACTTTATTCTTGATGGACATTAAAACATGTCATGTCACAACAAGAACAAATTTCACTTCCTGTACAGCGCAGACAGGAAGTAGAGAGAGTTTCCTAATTCCATAAGGCATGTGCGTTGGAACCAGAGTGCCTGCTCAACGCCTCTCATGGAGACATACGTGTGCTGGGAGGAGCAAGAGGGCCCCCTAGGCACAGTTAAGTTTTCAGTTCCCCATTATGCTTTCCCAACGGGCAGTGCAAGGCTGGGGAAAGAAAATGCACCCAGCCTCATTTTTTTCTTTCACAGTTATTGCCAGCCCTTAGAGCTGCCTTTCACTCATCCATTATGGGCAACGGTGGCGGGTTGGTACCCTATCAACCATTATGGACGAGCCCCCCAAGCTGAGAACAATGTAGGAGGATGTGTTGCTGAGTCTTGTCCTCCTTTAGGTGAAGCTCTACCTAACTCTGACCAGAAGAAGCCTTCTTTAGGTGATTCCTCACTTGGAACTGAACGGAACAGTCAAGTCATAATCCTCCACACCTCTCAGAATCTCCCGAAACCAAGTGGTGCTCATCCTGACCGCAGTGGCGTAACACAAGCTCTGGGGGCCCCCCCTGCAAGCCATGCTGAGGGCCCCCCCCCAACTCGGCAACAAATCACAAGTCGAGCCACACTCTGGGCCGCCCTAGATTACCACTCTTGCGCAATACGCACATACGTGTTGCTGAAGGGGTATGCCACACACTGCACTAGGAGAAAGATAGAAATATGTGTTTTAATGCAATATACAGCACACTTTCTGAGAAAAATTGACTAAAAAGCCACAGTGTTTGCTATTGTTGTGTATGGTAACAGCAATCCAAAACATGCAAGTCACCAACAGTGCACATGAACATTAATGCTTTGCTATTAAAAATGCCATGCCACAATGAAAACATGTCCAACTGGCTGCACAATGTAGACCAGTGTAGACACATAATAACATTACAGTAACATTAAGACATACCTAGACTGGTTGCACCAAAATGCCAGTCGAAGCAATAAGACTCATCAAGAAGAGAGCACACATTCAAGCCTGTGTCTCTACGGCCTCTAACAACACTGCCAAACTCTTTTAAATCTGCAAGGAACTGGCCAATCCTGTTGCGGTTTCTACCTCTCCTGTTCCCTCAACAGGACCTCTGTACGGCTTTGGCCTCTCGCTTCTCTGCTAAAACTCAGGACATCCTGTCCACTATCTCCTCTTCCTCTCCCTCTCCCTTTCTTGGCCCCCTTTGGCCATCTCTCCCTCTCCTCCTCCTTTCGCCTCTTTCTCACTAACACCTGACAAGGTTTCTAGACAAGTCCCATCTATGGAAGTGTCGTCGAAACAGGTGCTCACCTGCTCCTCCAGAGCCATCAAGGACCACATTGACACGATCCAGCCTTGGCCGATTTCTGTAATCATTCTTTTGCCACTGGAACGTCCCCTCTCCCAAATTCTTGGAAAAGCTGGCAAACTGCCAGCTTCCACTCCACACTGAATCTGTTGGTTGTCTCCATGACCATCAGTCTGGCTTAAGAGCTGCCAGAGGCACGGAAACTGCCCTCATGAACACCTGTGAAGATCTGATCTCTAAGCTTGATTCCAGCATTCCTTCTGTCCTCATCATCCTGGAACTGTCCTCTGCTTTCGACATGGTCAACCACGCCATCCTGATCAATTGACTCTGCGAGAACCTGAGCATCATGGATCGGGCCCTGGAGTGGCTGACCTCCTTCCTCTTGGACCGCCCCTCCCAGGTCCAACTTTGTCCCTTTCACTCAACCACCTCTCTCTACATGTGGCATTCTCCAGGGCTCTATCCCCTCACCCTGGTTTTTCAACCTCTACTTGGCCCCTTTGACCCACCTGATCTCTAACTTCTCCTGTAATTTACAGTGTTATGCGGATAACCTTTCCTTCAGGCTCCCCTCAGCCTACTCTCCTCTCTCGCTCATTCTTGGTGTCATCTTCAACTCCACTCTCTCTTTCTCTCTTCACATCTAGGATGTCGCCAAGAAATCCCACTACCAGCTGCACCTCCTCGAAGGGACTCTTCCATTTCTCACTTTCCCCCAGAAGCTCACTGTCTCCAGAGTGCTGGTTCTCTCTAGGCTGGACTACTGCAACAGCCACTTTCTCAATCTGCCTTCCTCTACTCTCCACCCTCTGCAACTAATCCAGAACAGGACTGCGAGATTTATCCTTGGCCTCAAGCCCAGGGACTGTATCTCTACAGCCATGAAATCTCTCCACTAGCTCTCGGTGGCTGCAAGGATCAAGTTCAAGACCCTTTTCATTGTCCACAAGGCTTTCTGGGGCTGGTATCTGCACTACATCCAACGCTATCTTCCAAAATACCTTCCTTCTCGAGCCCTGAGGGTTAGATACTTCTCCAGGCAGAGAGTGGGGGGGTAGATCCTTCTCCCCTGCAGGCACCTCCCTCCGAAATGGCCCCCCTGACCCTCCCAAACTTGAGCCGGACCACCTGAGGTTCCCGAAGCAGCTCAAAACGTTCCTCTTCTCCTCTGCTTTCTCTCTCTCTCGCTCCCCTGCTGACCTACCTGTCCGCTGTACCAACTGGTTGCTTGGCTACCCTCTGTCTCAGGCTCTTTCTTGATCAGTCACCCTTGCACTGCCTCCAGGCCTACCACGCCGTTAGGGGCTGTAACTGTAACCCTACAGTACCTTGTTCTCCTTGCACTACCCAGAGCCGCACTGCCCTGGCGGCACTTACTCAGAGTATTGCTGCCCTGTTTTCCCCTCCCCTCTCCCTTGCACTTCCCCCCTCCCTTCCCCCTTGCACTTCTCGTTCTCGCACTTGCACGATCTGAATGACACAAAGCTTAGTAAGATCATTTGTCTTGTCCTCCCTCAGTTTTCCTTCTCTTGTCTTGTTGTGCCTAAAAAACACTTGTGTACAGGTGTGTTATATATGACTTATCATATCATAACGTATAAATTTGTCACAGATGCCCAGAAAAATATACAGTGCCGCAGTAAGAAACGGCTAGACTGGCAGAACCCAAATGCCAGTCTAGCCAGGTAATTACACTTAGCAGGACTGCTTTATCCGAAATGCCCAGTTAATAAAATTCATACCAAACTGAGGAATGACTAGACTGGCAGCACCAAAATGCCTCTATAGCCTCTAACACCACATATCATACCTGCTTAGCATGGACCATTATGATTTATTGCATAGTGCCTCATACACAAGTACTGCCTCATACACAAGTACTAGGATGAGGAAGAATAGGGCTAGGTGTAAAGAAGATTACCAATAATTAATCAAGGCATTAAACACAAGTAGTGGTGCAACACCATTGAGCTAACTGGGTTTCAGCACCCCTTCCCCTCCCCACTGAAATTGTGGGCTATGTTGACTTGACCTGGCTGACCTTCAGAGCAGTTTCCGGACAAAAAAGGACACAGATGTTAAACAGCACCTGTGTTTTGCCATTAACAAGGGCCCGGCTCAGCAATTACTAATGTATATCATTTCACTGTTAGTACCTGCATTCAAATGCCAAATTTTTTAAGCAATTGAAATTGTGATTTGGGTTTAGTACTTGCATGCCAGGGAGTGATTGGAAGGGTAGAGCGGAAACAGGAGACCAGTCATTCTCATAGCAGCCCATAAGTGGGTGCTTTCAGACCTAAAGGAGAAAGTTAACTGCTTGTAACATTGAAGCTGCACTAGAATAGTCTCATTAAAATGCGTAAAGAAGTTAGATGCCCCCACACAAATACGTTTGCTCCTCCCCACCACACGTGAAGTTAGCACCTCTCCCAGCATTTTAAAGTTAGCCCCCCTGAAATGTAGGTTTTGTTGCACCCCTGACCACAAGCACACACACCATTCACCATATATACACACGCACACCCAGCCATCCATATATTTAAGTGTGCACCCTTTCACCATACAGGCACAGCCAGGCAGCCACCCGTACATTTAAGTGTGCAACCTTTCACCACACAGGCACACACACCCAGGCACCTACCCATACATTTAAGTGTGCACCCTTCCACCATACAGGCACACCCAGGCCGCCACCCATACATTTAAGCGTGCATCCTTTCACCGTACACACACACCCTGCCACCCATACATTTGTGTGCACCCTTTGACCATACACTCACACAGGCTGTCACCTATACATTTAAGTGTGCACCCTTTCACCATACCCTCACACAGACAGTCACCTATACATTTAAGTGTGGACACTTTCACCATACAGGCACAACCAGGCAGCCACCTATACATTTCAGTGTACATCCTTTCACCGTACACGCACACACGCATACCCATCCACCCATACATTTGTGTGCACTCTTTCACCATACACTCACACACGCACATGCCATGGGTTGAGGGGAGCCATAGTACTTCAAAAATACATTGGGCCTCATTAGGACCCTGGCGGTGATGGTATGAACGGTGCCGGTAAGGCCCCGGCACCGTTCATACCGTCACGCCGCATTACGAGTTCTGCTCGCGGGTTCCTGACAGCCCGGCAGGTCTTACCTGGCGGGCTGTGCGGCACCCGCGAGGTGCACTTGTAATTGTGCCGGCACCGTTATCAACGGTGCCGGCGCAACCATGCTCCCCACCCCAATTCTGCCCTATTTGGCAGAATGGGAATCGGGAGCCCGGCAATACCGCCACCCGCGAATGGGCAATTACCGGCCCATTCATCTTGTAAGGGGCTGGTTATTGCCCAATCGCGAGAGGCGGTCCCGGTAGCGAGAATGGCGGTAGCCGTGCATGCCATACAGGCATGGCTATCGCCATGCTCGTAATGAGGTCCATTGTTCCTTTTTGAAGTCACTCTGACTTCATAAAGAAATTATTTCCGTTAAGGACTGCACCATAACGGAAATAATTTCTTTATGAAGGCAGAGTGACTTCAGAAATAAACTATTTTTGAAGTCATAGGGCTTCCCCCACCCCATGACATGGAGGCCTCCAGCCTAGGGTCTTCATGTCATGGGGTGGGGGTAGCCACCAGACTTTTTGTATTCACTCTGCCTTCATAGAGAAATGATTTCTGTTACAGAAAGCATTTCTTTATAAATGCAGAGTGAGTTCAAAAAGAAAATGTAAAAAAAAAAGAAAAAAATGTTTTAACTTCAAGTGGGGCCCCCTTCCAGAACATGTGGTCGCGGGGCCCCCCTGCACCGCGGGGGGTGCGGGGGCCCCTGTTACGCCAGTGCCTGACCAAGGGTTCCTGTTGTGCCTTGGCCTGAGCTGGCTTTGCTTACTGCTGATCAATAGTGGTCCCTTTTTCATGGAAAATCTTGACTATTGGCTCTACTGCTGCTCCTCAGTGGTGGACCAAGCCTGCTGCCTCGGCTGAGTCCTTTGCCCCCCTTGCATATCTGTGGCCTGTTGCAATGATCACCTTGAGACTTTTCCACTACAGCTGCTTCTGCTGTGTCCAATGTATTATGTGTTGTTTTAAGGCAGGTGTTGAGCATTGTAGATCCTGTTGTGCTGACTCGATCAGAACCGATACCTATCTAGAGCCAATCACAAAGCCGGTTATTCTGTCGTCTACTCTTAGAGATATGCTCTCTGCTGGAAATGCCTAGTGCTGCTCTCAGGGCATTGCTTTGTAGGATTTGGATTCTTCCTATGATAGATTTGTTGGAGCCTATGTATAGGGCATTACAATAATCTAAACGGGACAGGATGAAGGCTCTAGCCAGGATGGTACAGCTGTTATTCGAGAGAAATGGCTAACCAGTTCTAATGAGTTTACATGTGTATGTCGTGGAGGACGCTAACGTGTTAACCTGTTTGGAGAAGGACAGAGTAGAGTCGAGGTAAAAACCTAGTGTTTTTACCTCCTGTGCTACCTTGATGCAGTTACCGTCAATTACGAAGGAGTAGTAGTTAGGTCCAAGTTTATTTAGGTTGAAAGGGGTACCCAAGATAATGAGTTCTGTTTTATCATCATTCAGGCATAGACCGTGCATGGCCATCCATGCCTGAATGCTGATGAACACTCTATTCCCCAAGGCCATATCCTTGTCATAATCCCCAGAAAGTGGGAGGAGGATCTGAGTATCATCTGCATAGTTAGTGTAGGTGATACCAAGATGGTCCAGATCATCGAAAAGGGGCTTAGTAAAAATATTGTACAATGTGGGCGAGACGCAGGACCCCTGTGGCACGTCGCAGGTGATAGGTGTGGGGTCTGCCGCTGCTGAAGGCGGGATGACCCTCATTGTTCTGCCAATTAGGAAGGATCTAATCTGTACTCAGATCCCTGGGTAATTCTGCAGTGTTCTACATGACAGGAGATTCTGGTGCTCTGAATCTTCTCATCTGCATTTAGCTTGCATACTCTTTCTGATTTCCTTCTTGACTGGACGGTTTTCATTGGGATTTTGGACGGCGTCTGAAGCCATCCCTCCAATCACTTCTGGTCATCGAACCAGACGCTCCATCTCTTCTTGAATCCTGGGACCTGTAAGCAGAACCTACCTATTGTGTCACTGTAACCATTACTTGATTATTGGGTTTGTACTATTAAATTGTATGGCGAAATGTTACTCTTTTAACAAATATTTAAGTACATATGAAGTTTACATACCTGTGAACTGTTGATGAACACTTAATTAAGCATTTGAGCAGGACTTTTCGTGACCTTGGCTTGAATTGGAAGCCATTCTCTGTTATTTTGAAAGGTTATGCTTATGTTTTAAATGCATTCCTTCCCTTTAAACCTGTGCCTTAGTAGCACATATTGACTTAATAATTGTACCAGTATTGCCTGTTGTTTAATGTGTCTCTGATGTCCCTCTAGGACATCATTATTGCTTTCATGTCGATGCTTGCTGTTTTACCTGCCTTTTACCTTTAAACCTGTAACTTAGTAGCAAATAATGACTTAATATCTGTGCCAGCATTATCTGTGATTTAGTGTTTTCATATCTATGCTTAGTGTTTTACATACCTTTTTATAGAGTTGATATTTATGTACAAATTGTTTATACAGAGAGTGTATATTGTTTCAGTATACACTGCTTGTTATTTTTTTTTCGGTATTGATGTGTGTGTCATCTGTACTTTATAACACGTTCCTCTCCTCCTTAGAGGGACGCCTGACTGTCCTGTCACGTTCACCAGTGTGAGTTTGGACTAACTTGGTATAAGCCACTTCACACCCACTACGGTTTGGTCTCTCCGAACGGCTCACCTAAGGACAGGGGCGTAGGACATGGGGAGGACAAAGGGGACAAATCCCCCCACAATTTTAAGTGGGGGGATGTAATGTCATTTATCCCCCCCAGAATATGTGTTTGGTGTGTTGTGCAGGGATCTGTTTTTTAAGTGGGGGAGGCGCTGCTTACTATGTAAACTGCCCTCTCCCCCCTGGCCGCCAATAGCATGGGGGCAATACCCTGGGGGCAGATGGGTGATCATCTGCCCCCAGGGAAGGGGGGCAAACAAAAAAAAAGATTTATTTTTTTAAACCTAGTTTTGGGTGGGGTGGGTGCGAGTGGGACCACTAGCCACCAGGGAATTTTGCAAGGGGGTGGCCCTCTCCCTCCTCCCTAAGTGGATGGGGGCACCTTATGTAGCCCTTCCGGCAGCAGAGTTCTGCCCCTAGGAAGAGGTACATGAGATGCCCCCATCCATTTGGGGTGAGGGGAGAGGCCACTGCAAATATTGGCCTGGGGCAGTATGTTTAGCCAACCCCCGGGGGAAGATGGTCACACACATGTGCCCATCTGCCCCTAGGGAAGGTCAAAACAAATATATATATATATATATATATATATATATATATATATATATATATATATATATATATATATATATATATATATACTTGTTTTGGGTGGGGGTGGGGCCCCACTAGACCACCAGGATTTTTTGTGTTTGAAAGGGGGGGTGGCCTTCTCCCCCCCACCCTAAGTGGATGGGGGCAGATTTCTGCCCCTAGGAAGGGTTACATGAGATGCTCCCATCCATTTGGGGTGGGGGGGCACTGCAAATAATGGCAGAGCCACCCCCAAGCCTGGGGCAGTATGTTTAGCCCCCCCGTGTTTCGGTGGGTGTGCAGAAGGAAATGTCTCTGAAATGTTCATACATTTCACTCTGGTCACCACCTGAAACACGCCGCCAACAACACATGTCCTACCATCCTGCATTACCACAGGTGTCCCGACGTAAATGGTACCTCACATGGGTGCACCTACCAGGGTGCAAAGGGAAAGGGGTAACCCACTGGTAACCCCGAGCCTTTCGGCAAAGCAGATTTTGCTCATGTGGACAACATATAGATTTGGGCCTAGGGTGTCAAAGCCACCAAGGAGAACAGGGAACCCCATGCATTTCCAAAAAGAGGACACCCGTGGGAATCAACAGAGGTATAACTTGCGCGAATCGCCCCAGAATGTATTACCCACAATCCCTTGCAAAGTCTGAAATTTGGTGAAAAAACTACAATTTTCAGACATTTCCCTCTTGCCACCCACCGAAACACACCACCAACACCACATGTCCTACCTTCCCGCATTCCCACATGTGTCCCAACCTCACATATCTGGGGGCACCTACCTGGCCGCAAAGGGAAAAGGCTAAACCACTGGTAACCCCCAAAGGGTTTGGGGAGACAGCCTACAGATTTGGGCCTAGGGTGTCGAAGCCAGGAAGGAAAGCAGCGTACCCCAGGCATTTCCAAAAAGAATACACCCGTGGAAATCCACAGAGGTCTGACTTGCGCGAATCGTCCCAGAATTTATTAGCCACAGTCCCAGACAAAGTGAAAATTGTGTTTTTTCCACCAAATTTCAGAATTTGTCAGGGATTGTGGGTCATAAATTATGGGGCGATTCACACAAGTCAGACCTCTGTGGATTCCCATGCGTGTCTTCTTTTCGGAAATGCATGGGATACCTGTTTTCCTTCGTGGCTTCGACCCCCTAGGCCCAAATCTGTAGGTTGCCCACATGAACAAAATTCCTGAAAATCTGCTGTGCGAAAAGACTTGGGGTTACCAGTGTTTTAGGCTCTTCCCTTTGCACCCAGGTAGGTGCACCCACACATGTGAGGTACCATTTTCATTGGGAGACATGTGGGAACGCGGGAAGGTAGGCCATGTGTTATTGGCTGTGTGTTTTTTTTCGGTTGGTGACCCGAGTGAAATGTGTGGAAATTGTGGGGTTATTTCTGTCATTTTCCTGATTTTCCCCCCAAACTATGGAATCTTTCCCTACATAGTTGTTGCTTGACCTGCGCAAATCACCCCTTCCTAAACTTGGAATATTGTCTACTTTTCAGAAATGTATGCCTTTCTAGCTTCCCATTCAGCTTTCCTACCCTTTTCTTGCATTCATGGCATGTTCCTGGTAAGAGGGTGTCCTGTGCTTCTTGAGTGTGTTGGCAAATGCCCTTAATTGCCATCTCGCGTTAAGCAGGTGCTTAAACCCATCAGTGTGGATTGCGTAATAATATGTCGACAGAGGTATTTTAAATGGCTAATTTCGCTCTTTGGGTGACATTGTCAAAGTGGGAGAATGTTGCCCAGTATGTGCCACTTTCTCTGTGGAGTGAATTGTGCCCACCCCGAGGAAGAAGTGTGAAAAACCCACAAGGGCACTGTGCCCTGCTCTTTCTGTGTGTGTCTTCCCCACAGGGAGACAGATGTGGACTCAGACACGGGTAAGTCTGAGGGGGCAAACCTGTACCCTAGTTTATGTGGCAAAGGATTCCAGACTTCTGAGGCTGATAACATTAGTAGCATTGAGTTACATGCCACCTGACAGGTATGTGTGATGAGGTTGCAAAGCAGAGCTGTTAGTGGGCTAAAGCAGGAGGCAATGTCTGCCCACCCTCAAAGGGTACGTACAACCAAAGGTAATATGCCCCTCCCCCCATCATGGTTGTAGGAGCCAGGCTCCAAACCAGGGCAAGAATGCCCTCCAATCATTCATGCCCACGAGTAGGGTACCCCTCGTACTCTGGGAACTCTGTTGAGCAACCTCTGTGCTTTCCAGATGATACTAATGTTATTTAAAGCCAGAAGTCTAAAAGGTAATCACTTAATTGCAGCTGGAAATTAGCTCCTGGCATGATCAAAATGTCTTAACCAAGTGTGACATCATCCCCTTCATTTATAAGCAATATATGTGTTATCCCGTTTCTTCATCCACTGAATTACTGTTAGAAACAAAGGCAAGAGTTGTGTCTCTTGTGTAGGCATTAGGAAGGCAGTTGCCAGCCTCTGGCATAATATGCCCATGTTCTTCCAATATTGGCTAGCTGTTGCCCTCTTGTGGCCAGGTAGAACCATCATGGCAGTGACTGGCAAATGCCTTTCCCCTGCAGGCAGAAAAGCGGAAATAAGAGGCCAATTCAAGACACAAAACAAATAGAAGTTAAGACAGACTGCAGCTGCCATTGCTGTGTTAGGGAGAATATGTTGAGTGTTCAAGCAAGGAGGTATGTATTACGCAAGCAAGCAGTGAGACAAGGGAGAGGCAAAGAAAGGCCAGAGGGGCTCTTTGAATAATGTAACAGGGCAGAGGACCCATGCTCTGCCGTCCTAGTAACATATGAGAGAATCAAATAGATCAGGCTTTGCAGAAAATGTTAAACGAGAAAGGAACAGAGTGCCGCTCTGCATTCAGAATAACAAAGGCAAAGAAAGGCTAGGCTCTGAACCCAGCATGAGATGGAATAAGAGGGACCAGACTCATCGTGAGAGGCTGGCCCCACATAGCGGGCTGCCCCTCTGGCCACCCCCCTGGGTCCACATACACCCCACCTACTAGGCATCCCCCCGGTCCAACACATCCGGCCGCGGACCTGGGGAGTGCTTATAAGGAGGTGGGCTTGCGAACGCTCATCCTCCTTGTTTGCTGTACACACACCCCCACCCACCCGGAGGACAGTCAAAGCAGCAACATCACACACCTAGTCCCTCTACTCCCATAACAGGGCTTACTCAGAGGTACAAACAAGATTTCATCTTTCTTTGAAACCCCCACGCTTCCATTCCAAGAGATACACACACACGTCTCTGCCCCACACAAAAAAAGTAGCAACTTGCAGTTGGTAGAAAAGGCTGCAACTCCTTTATTTGGCAGGAGTCAATTTACAGGTGATCTGCCTCTTAACTGGCGTCCTAGCTGTGGCCCACTGGAAGTAATTGTTATTTCCTCTCTCTTACCGTGAGCTCATAGTAAGATGAAAAATCCATAAATGCAAAATACAAAGACATGTTCTTTGCTGCTGCATCCTTTAAAGTTCTTCTGTTTTCTTTTCTCCTGTTTTATACAGTGATATTTCTAATTGAATATGTACTGCTATTTTGATTCTAATTTTGTGAAAAGTCGAGTTCTTTGACTAAAACCCAATAAATAAATAAATAAAGCAAAGTCCCCAAGATATCCCCTGTCCCCCCCAGATTTTATGTCTCCTACGCCCCTGCCTAAGGACCCCAAAAGAACGTCCTATCAGAGGCAACAGCAAATTTGACCTGACTTGGTAAATGCAGCCGCTCTACATCATCCAAACAGGCTCATCACATGTCCGCTGACATGGTAAAATGGGCATCAGTTGAAGCCTAACAAACCGAGACTGCAGTTGATGGTTTTCCAGCATTGCCGATTGTTTCTGTTCGTGGCCATGTTGCTCTCGAGCAAATGTAAAGAACAGTTATCATGTATTGGGCCTTATTATGAGATTATTGGTGTGGCATAAATAATGCTAATTCGATTACTGGCAAAGAAAGTGGTGGTAATACTATTAATACCACTTATTTTGGCAGTGACGGAATTACTGCAATTTTCCACCACTTTACCTCCAAACTAGCGGAATTACTATGGCAGAATTACCTCTTGAAGTAATTCTGCCAAAATGCCTCTGAAGTCCTATGGACTCAAACAATGGGAATTTGCACCACTATACCACCACTCGTAATACCATGGTAAGGCCATGGGACTGAGTTTGGCAGTAATCAGCAGATTTTCTGCCAAATTACCACCAAACTCCTAATGAGGCGTTGACTTTTACTGTAGTGCATTATACGTTTCTCCCCGGAATGACCAGGCCTGCCAAATATGCATGCAAAGAAATGACAGTTTAACATGTCATCTAAGATGAACAAATACTTTTCCTGAAACTGTATCACCAGATTTCCATCTACCAAATACACAGGCAATGTTATCTACCATTTAAAGTATAATGTTTCCCAAAAATGCATGTATGCAATTCTGTCTAACATGAAATCGCAGGGCCCACCACTCACGGGAAAGATAGTCATATCTGTATATTTTACTGACTACACCTTTTAGTAAGTACTGTATAGGAGCAGGTAGACACTTTCTCACTAGTTCCCACCCCCTCACCGCTGTTATAGTGGAACAGCAGGAGAAGAGCAGTAAATGGGACCCCCTTTATTGTTCCCATACTACACAGAGTGTATGAGAGACGTTATGCACTCAGACAGCCATACAGAATGTACTCTCGCACTGAAAGTGTGGAATGATGCAGTATGGAAGGATGCCACATGGAAGGATGTCGCATGCAAGGATGTCAGAACTCACCTGTGGACATCATGGACGTGCGTTAAGTGCAATCTGACGATGACAGAGTGATGTCATGAAGAAGATATATGAGCCTATGCTGAAAAGATATGAAAATACTTAAGAAGTAATAATGTAACTGAAGCACCAAGAGAAACATGTACCTAAAGCTAAAGTAATCATGGATGCAAAGAAGATGAAGGAACTTACTGACCAGCAACTGTAAATATGCAGAAACGCAAGGTAGAAAGAAAACCTTTAGAAGCTTGCTATGGAGGAATATATAACATAGCAAGGACAGCCATGATAGGAAAATGGATGCTGGTTCACGTTGAATTTAACCAAGCTACCGCAGTGCCTCTGGGACTCCTTCAGTAGCTGAGGCCTCAGGGAATGGCTAGGAAAGAGGGTGAGAACTTCCGAGGGCATTGTCCACAATGGATTCTAGTGGGTGGTTTGGAAGCCCTCATCCCCCTGCAAGAATTGGAGTGGGAACCTTCCACTAAGTTGTTTAACTATTGGAGTTGTTACCTATTTAAAGTTCCCTTGCAAAGGCTTGTTGTGCGCTCATCCAAGGAGGGAGGCAGACCTTCCCTTTGATGTCCGTGGGCGATGGAAGAGATACTGCTGAAGGAACATTGGAGCCAGTGTGCACTGAGGCCCCCTTTGGCAAGAACACTGATATAACGACATTGGTGATAGTGCCTCTGTAGGAAACTCATCACACATGTCCTACTGTGAGACGCGGAGCAGAGAGCCCAGCTTTGACGGGTCTTTTTTATAGACTCCCATAAACCTTAAGAGTCCAAAGGCATTTCTTCAGGCACTCCTGTTGTTCAGTAATTTCCGACGTTATCCCTGATTCCAGACCTCCACCCACCACTGAACTTTAGACTGAGCCGCCCCGTTCTTGGGTCTCCTGACGGTTGTCTCATTCTGTGCATAGCAAGGATGTCTCACTCTGTGCATAGCAAAGCTTGTTGAGCCTTTACAGAGGGCCAGTACAGACCTCCTGTTCGAGCAGTCTCCACTTTATTGAGTCTTTTCGCATGAAGAGGCTTAAAATGAGTCTTCAGCTTCCGATTCATAGAGCAGTACCAAGAGGATCTGCTTCATGCTGTCAAGCCTTTTAAAGAGACTATGATAGTGAATTGGTGGAAGAAGTATTCTTACTCAGCAGGCCTCTCGGGTACTCTTACCACCCTGGCCCTTACCACGGGCCTCCAGGCTGGTAAGATCCCCTATTCCTAACTTACTCCAAGACATTTTAAAGTAACTTTCTTTTATGCTTTACTTTTCGAAGTTTGCCTATTTTCCCCTCGTGCCAGGAGCACAGAATACGGGGGGGGCTCTAGGGCCCGGGCCCACCCCCAGGAAAGCCCATCTGCGAACAGTAAAGGCCATCTGCATAGGAGTTCATATACTTTTAAAGGGACTTTTTGGGGGGTGGTGGGGGGTGCCCTGTGCAGTATAATTCACCGCATGTTCACCATGTCTATCTACATATATCTGCAGCCTGCATTATCTGTATATGGTTCTTTCAGCTATACGTTTTTAGAGTTGATTACTTTTTCTGTTTGAGTAAAGTTTACATGTCTATGGAACCTTGCTTGGCCACGCCTTCTATTGTGATGCTTAGCGCACTACTGTTGCTTGGAAGCTTCTCTGGTGACTCAGATCTCGGGAGAGAATAGCCTGCTCCCAGCCCATGCTGTCAATAGAGGGGGTTGGAGGTATACTACTCACTTTGACCTGTTTTAGCTGTGTGACTGAAACTCTTCTGAGCGAAGATATGCTACACGTCTGCGGATAATGTATACAAGGCTTTGCGCTCCCTGGTACTACTTCTGGCCAGAACAGGATTTCATCACAGACTGGTTGGACTTCTGCAAACTGCAAAGAAAGACCTAATTATTGTTTTTTTTTGTGAAGATTTCTCTTGGCCATTTGATTTGTAGAAGATCACAGTGATAAATATGTGGGTGCATTAATACATCAAATGCATCCTTTGCAAATCACGCTGATATTCAGGAGTTATTTTGTTTAAGATGTTGGACACAGGCAGGACATCAAAAATGTTGTGCCTCACCTTCTCCGACATGTTTGAATGTTGGGAGTTTTAGTACCCAGAAATAGTTCCCACAATATTTGACATTCATGATGCTGTTAGAAAAGTCTGTGGACTTCCTTAACATAACCGAAGCTACAGGGGAACAGTAGGTTCATCAAAGGCCCAAAGCCGCAGACGCCTGGGAATTAGGGGTACTAGGCAAGACTTAACACTCCCATTTTCCTGAGGGGAGATTACAGCTGGGCGTACAGCACTCCACTTTCTGGATAGACGGGCTCTCTATGTTTTCGTTTCTCAACTGCTGTCCAAAGCCGCTGGGAACTGCCTGATCGGCAGTAGGCCCTTGCATCCTTGGACAAGAAAAGGCTGCCCTTCAAATTAGCGGACATCCAATTATCAGTGAAAAGGGCGAAGTAGTTGTGTCTTTTGGGTTAACGTTGCAAGTTGGCCTGCCCACCATTTACTGTAACCTTTCTGTATTCAAACTGTGCAGGTGAGAAGCTTTCCACTGTTAACCACATGCCGCTTATTTTCTGCATGCATGGCAATGGTGTTAATAGTGCTGATGTGTATATAAGGGCCTAGAGAGGAAATACTTCTGTGCTGGCTTGAGAAAAAACTAAAGGTACCATCGGGGAACACGTTTAAACTTGTCATTGAATATTGCTAAGTATGCAAATAAACTGTGACTCGAGATGTAGTTGTGTTTGCAAAACTGCCATACTTTGGTGTTGTTGCGAATACATATAGTAATACGCATGTTTATGAGGCCGCGAAAGTGCGCAATGGGATGCGTCAGTAGCAACGTGCCCTAGTTTTCCCTGCCCCAGCACACTGACCCAGAATGTTAGTGTCTCCAATGTTCCTTCATGCAAAGCCCTCTGGAGGTATTCCTTGCATACATAGGCCCTCATCATGAGGTTGTCGGTGGGCCGCCGGTAGAACTGGCAGTTTACCGGCAACCTCGGCTTACTATTCCCACAACTCGATAACCCGTTAATACCAGAATATTACAGGTGGTGGCGGAACGGTATGTTCCGGAACACTGAAGCACGAGCACCATTACAAACAGTGCCGTTGCTTCCGTGATTTTCCTGCCGGTAGGAGCCTGAACCACTGGCTGGTGAGGCCTGCTGGTAGTTCACAGCCCCTACTGGCAGACTCGGAGTGACCCGGTCCGGAAAAGGTGCCGGTAACCGTAATTACCAACACTTTTTTCCAGACCGGATCTCTAATGAGGGCCATAGACACGCCTTTTTGCAGTGTCGTCTTATAATGCGCTCAACGCACATCTGCTGTTTCAAATGTGAGCATGTCTGCCAAAAGCTCCCTCGAGCACCATTCTCTCACACCACAACCCTCTCGTGTGCAGTCTCTAAACTGGCACAAAGCCACTGGTGATCGCTTCCTTTGTGATATATAGTACACTTTCCATGTATGTCCGCATTTGTATGAGCACTGGTCTTACCCCTGATATAGGAAGATTGGAGTCCCCATGTCCTGTCACAAACTAACTGGTGATGCACTGGCTGGCACATCCGCATAGGAGACGTTTTATTTATTTATACAGGAGGAAAAATGCTCTTCTGATCACAAATGAACGACAGTGGTGTCTGTGTCGCTGGCATTAGCCATAGTCTGCTTTTGCACCAGGATTCCTGAAAACAAGATGCAGACATGACATAGACTGACAGTGTTCATGTTGTATCAGGTTAATGATCCGCAACGGTCCATACGTGTAGACGTCAGATCCTCGGCAAGCCAGGCAGCGTCGCCTCTGGGCATGAGCGCAGCCAGCACCTGCCACTCAGCAGGTTGTGCAGCTCGTGGCGCATCCATTGTTATGACACTGCAGTCTGGGTGATTGCCTACCTCTCCCTGGGCGCAGTGCTGGCAGGAATCAGTGTGCGCGCTGCTCTTCTGTGACTGAATAGACTGGGATGGAATTGAAGCAGAGGGCGTGTCATTCTTGGATGCAGATATTGACTTGGGTGTACTGTCAGAGTGCTTGCATTGTACCGGGATTCATGTTATTGACCTGTTGCATGGGATGTGATCTCCATTATTGAACATTAAAGCCCCCCCCCCCCGCCGTCCGTAGAAGGTGATGCTTTGAGTGACACAGGAAATGCAAATGTAAAAGGGTGAAACAAAATGCAAAACGATGTCAATGATTTGCATTTTGTGAAATGTTTTTGAGAAATCTTTTGCAATCTATTAACAGTTACCATGCGGGTAAGTGACGAACACGTATGTGTCCTGGCTGCAGAGGAATGCAGGCCGAAGGTTTTATTTTTTTCTGGAGCCTCTGACATATCCCTAGCCTGTGAGGTCTGGCCCCACACTGTAATGGCCTCTCTTTCTCTAATCCAGCAATACTGCCTTTTGGGAATACAAGCCACTATTACCTTTCATTTTATGTATATATCTCAGAGAGGCAAGTGCTGCCTCAAACATGGGACCAGCCTCCAGGTCACATGTTTGAATCCCAGCATGGCTGATTCAGTCCTTCATCCTTCCAAGACCAATGAGCACCATTGCATTGAATAATAATCACAGCTAATCTTACAGCGCTTAGCAGTGGGAGCGGATCCTGTATGAAGCGCAATATTAAAATCTGACATTAATATGATTATTACATATCGCTGCACACCCGCCCTCGGTAACGGTCAAAGTAGCCTAAAAGCTGTGCCACCACTGTTAAAAGATGACATGTATGTTTACGTCATGTTGCAGAACTTTGAACTCTCAACACGTTTCTAGTGTCATGTGTTAGAAAAAAGCTCCTTAAATGTCAGGGAGAATCAAAACAACTTCCTTAGAGCAATATCACACAGATATCAACAATGAAGCACAGCATTAAAGCAACATCACACAGAGAGCAACCAAGAAGCACATTATTAGAGCAATATCACACAGAGATCAACAATGAAGCATGGCATTAGCGCAATATCACACAGATATCACCAATGAAGCACTGCATTAGAGCAATATCACACAGAGATCAACCATGAAGCACAGTATTAGAGCAATAGCACACAGAGATCAGCCCTGAAGCACAGTATTGGAGCAATATCACACAGAGATCAGCCCTGAAACACAGTATTAGAGCAATATTACACAGAGATCAACCATGAAGCACAGTATTAGAGGAATATCACACAGAGATCAACCCTGAGGCACACTATTAGAGCAATATCACACAGAGATCAACAATGAAGCACAGTATTCAAGCAATATCACACAGAGATGAACCCTGGAGGACAGTATTAGACCCTGAAGCACAGTATTAGAGCAATATCTGTTACACATAGGCTTTGTACCATTCAGTCCAGCATTGTGGAGGCGTTGGTGGTTGCTGGGGAAAACAAAGCAGTGACAACGCCGTGTGACACATCACCTCACTCCTTGACTATGGCTAACCAACATGGAATCCCTAGCCACGCCCCCCTTCTGGATAAATGGGTTTGAGGAAGCGAGTTTGGCGCTTCTAATTAGCGTTATCTATCCACCCCGTTCCGTCCTGTTTGCTGGCCGATACTTCCTGGCTATCCGACTTCAGAATTCCTGTCCTGACCATTCTATTTGGATAATCGTTGTCTGCCTTTGATTCTGCCCGTCTGTTATTGACCTGGAACGTTTTTTCACTTGACTCCACAATTTCCTTCTTGGATTCTGCCCTTTCGTCATTAGTGCCTGTGCATTCCGTTGCACCAACTCCTGAGAACGCCTCTCTTGGTCCCTCTGGATTTATTTCAGTCTGTGTATTCCACCGCACCAATTCCTGGAACCATCTTCGTGGCAGAGACTGCGGTATGTAGAGGTTTCCCTCCTCCCTCGTTACTGGAAACACCCCTTGCTTTACAAACACCGGGTGACAGCCAAGCGATCTGCTGCTACGACTCTCCCTTCAACGACAGTGCCTGACCCAGTCTATGAACTTCCCAGCTCACTGGTATGCAGTTTTCTTGAATATTTCTATTGTGAATCACGCCAATGCCTTTGATCTGAACTTCCTCGTTCTACCTTCCATTTATTCAACTCTGGATTATTGTTTAACTTGGATTGGATACCAGTACAATATTGAACGCTCTGCTGCCTATTGCACCACCCCGGAACTAGTTGCGCCCCTCGTTCCGCCCAGGAAGTTACCCCATACTAATCCTGCCTCTTTATTATTTTCTCCTGTCGTTGTTGTTCTTTTGGGAGTTTACTACTCTTCCTGAAGGGTAAGACTAGTTACACTTATTGTCTTTATATTCTGTATTTGTATACACAGCTGGCTAATTTGTTTGTCTTTTCCTTTAGGATCCCTCCTTAGGCAACCCGTCACCCCCCCCCAGGTAGTTATTGTACTTAGAGTTCTGATTAACTTTGGCTTACGTACAATTGCACTAAATCCTTGTATTTCCTTTTCAGATTGGTGTGGCGGTGTGGGTATCCCCGCTCTTTTGGGTAAGCCACCACCCTGTCTGTCTTGTATATACAACAGGGTGGTATATTGCCAAAAAGAGCTACCTCAGTTAGAGGGAGTCCGGCCTGAGTTACCCTTTTATTACGGGGTTGTTTCAGCAGTGACTGAAGAGTCCTGAATAACTTCTTCTACTCATCGCCCTGGCTTGTCTGCACGGTGGTGAGTAACAGAATTAGAGGCAAAATAAAGATGGATCCTACTGAGCCACTAGCACAAATCATGCAGATGGTCTCGGATCTTCGAGCTGACATGGTTGCCGCTCAGGAATCCCTCTGTGCAAGGGTTGATGCACTTCAGGGCATGATGTCTTTACCAGGGGTATCAGGAGCTGGAGCCAGTGGTGCTTCGACATCCGGTTCAGGGTTTCCTCAGCCCGGACAGGAAACAACACCTGTTGTGGTATCTACTCAGTTCCCCTTGGCCCCTGCGGAACACTTCACAGGGGATCCAAAACAATATCGCACATTTGTAAACCAGTGCAAGTTGCACCTCTTGTGTCGACCCAGTTCATTTCCCACCTCCACCACCAAAGCCGCTTTTGTTCTTTCGCATTTAAGGAGAACACCGGCCGCTTGGGCCAATCCTCTATTGGAGACAAACAGTCATGTTTTGTATGACTGTTATGCCCACCTTACAGCCATGAGAAGAGTATTCGACACACGCTATACCACTCAGGCATCCGATCTAGAACTCCTCAAACTTAGGCAGGGTTCTTCCACCCTCCTCACCTATTTGGCTCGTTTTAATCAGCCTGCCGCTGAAACTGATTGGCCGGAGGAGAAAAAGTCAGCCGTTTTCTCTCAGGGCCTTTCTGAGGAGTTAAAAGACACGCTATCCACTGTCCCTGTGGTTCCGGCTGTCTTTTGTGAATTATTGGATCTGGTCCTCCAGATTGACGCTCGTAGAGCAGAATGTAAAGGCGAGAAGCGATCATCCCTTCCTCCTTCGCTCTCGGAGCCACCTCAATTGACTAGTACTGCTCCCGAGCCTATGCAGATCGGTACAATCAGGGGTCCACTGACACCCGCTCAACGGGAACATCGCAGGAAAAACAGCCTATGCATGTACTGCAGGGCATCAGATCACATGTTACCAGAGTGTCCCAAAAGACCCAAGAAGAAGGCGGGAAACACCAGGTCCTGACATTAGATGGACTCCCTTTGTCGGGAATGCCTGTTTTGGACTCATTTATGACCACTCCGCCCTCATTGTTCCACCTCCCAGTCACTTTCTTGAGGGCGACAAAACCTGCTTTCTCGGTTTCAGCCATTATTTATTCAGAGCCACTGGTAACTACATTGACCAGGGATTTGTTGCCAGCTCCGGTATTGCTCTGATAACGAAAACACAACCAGAGACAGTTAGTTCTGTCGATGTTTCTGCCCTAATTTCTGGGTTAGTGACTCAACATACCGTGCCTCTTACAATGAGCACCCCAGATGGACATACGGAAGAGATATCCTTTGATGTCATTAAGGCTCCTGCTTACAAACCCATACCAGCAGTACCGTGGTTGCAACTGCATAATCCTGCAATTGATTGGTCTGTGGGCAGTATTCAGTTTTCCTCTGCTTTTTGCAACGACCACTGTCTTACCAACCATAGTGTTGTCTTAGCTTCCCCCAGTCAGGATTTGGCGCAGGTTTCTGCTTCCATTGGGGCTATAGCAGCCGAATCAACGGTACAGATACCACCTGAGTACTCCTCTTTCTCTGATGTTTTTGATCAAAGAATGGCTGAGACGTTGCCTCTGCATCGCATCTATGATTGCCCTATTGAATTGGTTCCAGGGGCCTGCATTCCATCAGGTAGGGTGTATTCACTTACTGTAAAGGAAGATAAGGTCCTTAAGGAATACCTGGACAAGGCGTTGGCTGTGGGCTTCATTCGGCCATCCACGTCCCCGGCTGCCTCCCTGCTCTATTTTGTTACCAAGAAGGAGGGGGACTTCCGGCCATGCATCGATTACAGGGCCCTTAATGCAGTAACTGTTAAAAACCAGTACCCCCTACCGCTCATCTCTGTCCTGCTCGATCAGCTAGGAGAGTCCAAAATCTTCACCAAACTAGACTTGCGTGGGGCTTACAATCTGGTACGGATAAGAGACGGAGATGAATGGAAGACCGCTTTTAAGACCAGTTTTGGTCTTTATGACTATATCGTAATGCCTTTAGGGCTTTGCAACGCGCCAGCAACGTTCCAAGTGTTTATGAATGATGTTTTCCACGACATACTCAATCAGTATGTTGTCATATACTTGGATGATATCCTGGTTTACTCGCCTTCTATACCTAACCATATTCAACATGTCTCAACTATCCTACAGCGTCTTCGTGAAAACCACCTTTTTGTTAAAGCAGAAAAATGTGTATTCCATGCTACGGAAGTGGAATTCCTTGGTTTTGACCTTACTAATCAAGGTATTCGAATGAGTGTGTCTAAGGTGAAGGCAGTGCTCAGCTGGCTGGTCCCTACTTCGATTAAGATGTTGCAATCATTTTTGGGTTTCGCCAACTTTTATCAGCGTTTCATACATTCCTTCACTTCCCTAGAGGCTCCTCTGACAGCCCTGACAAGTACAAAAAATCCTTTTGTCTGGACTGATGAGGCTCAGAAAGCCTTTGAAGACCTCAAAGCCGCTTTTACCACAGCTCCAGTCCTCCAGCATCCCAATCCCGACCAACCTTATTTCGTGGAAGCCGATGCCTCTGGTTTTGCAATCGGGGCTGTCTTGTCCCAGACTTGCCCTCATTCAGGGGAGATCCATCCTGCTGCCTATTTTTCCCAAAAACTCACTGACTATGAAAAGAACTACGCCATTACCGAAAGGGAGCTATTGGCCATTGGGGAGGCTTTCGTGGAATGGAGGCATCATCTCTTGGGTGCCAAACATTGTGTGACTGTATACTCTGACCATAGGAGTCTTCTGGCCTTCAAATCTATGAAATGCCTTTCTGCAAAACAAGCCTGCTGGCATTTGTTTTTCTCACAGTTCCATTTCACCATAATTTACCGCCCAGCATGCTTACACGTTCCTGCAGACGCCTTGTCACGGTTACATGCTGGTGATCGTGTTCTGCCCGCTGAACCCGCTCCTCTGTTTCAAGGTAACGTGGTTTGTGCTTGTTCGGTCCAACCCTCATTGCGGGCCCTTCTTGAAGAATGGGTAAAATCCACCCTGGTGGAAATACATGAGTTGGAACTGTCAGTCGTTCAGGGGTTACCTTACATCCAAGGTTGGTTTTTCATTCCACCCGGTCAAGCACGTGTTCTGGCCCTCCAATGGGCCCACGATTCAGTGGTAGCAGCACATCCTGGACAACAAAAGACTATTGAGTCCTTACGACGATGGTCATGGTGGCCCTCCATGGTCCGTGATGTTAAAGATTATCTTGCTTCTTGTGCTGTTTGTGCCCAGTGTAAAATGTCCCGAACTAAACCAATGGAATTGTTGCACCCTCTCCCGGTACCACACAAACCCTAGCAAATGGTAGCCATGGACTTTGTGGTCGAATTACCGAAAGCCAAATGTTATTACACTATTCTTGTTGTCATCGACTACTTCACCAAATATGCAGTGTTCATTCCATACAAAGGTATCCCTACAGCTCCTATTTTGGCTGATTTGTTTTTAATAAATGTCTTTAAACGTTTCGGCCTGCCTTCAATCCTCATTTCTTACAGGGGATCCCAATGTACCTCCCGTTTCTAGAAGGCCCTCACTGCTGCTTTGCTTGTCGATGACAGGTATTCCTCATCGTATCATCCACAAACAGACGGTTTGACTGAGCGGACAAACTCCACCATGGAGCAATATCTACGTTGTTTGTGTCTTCAATATCAAGTGACTTTGCTGGCGGCTTTACCTCAAGCAGAATTTGCATACAACAATTCCCTGCACTCTGCCACTAAAACCTCACCGTTTTACGCTTTGTATGGTTATCATCCGCGTTCCTTACCTTTGGACCCTACGCTGCCAAATCACAACCCAGCGGCCCTTGCTTGTGTCAGAGATCTTGATCAGATGCATAGAGATATCCGGTTACATCTATTGCGTGCCCAGGTTAGGTCCAAAAGGTACGCCGATTGCCACTGCAGCCCTGCTCCTGTTTACCGCAAGGGCATGTCCGTATGGCTGTCTACGCGCCATTTGCATATACCCGGCAAGAGATCATTACTACCCTGTTTCGTGGGTCCTTTTCAGATTACTGCCGTGATAAATCCTGTGGCGGTTCGTTTGTCTCTACCGGTGTCTTGCCAGATACATCCGGTGTTTCACGTCTCCCTATTGAAGCCCTGTCCTCCTGGCACCCGCCTGCTTGTTCGGCCGGCTCCGATTCTGGTAGATGGGGAGGAAGAATTCGAGGTGGCCCGAATATTGGATGTGAGGTTGACCAGGGAATCCCTGTTTTATCTGGTTGACTGGAAAGGCTATGGCCCAGAGGACAGGACATGGGAGCCTTTAACGCATATTCACGCTCCTCACTTCTTACGGGATTTCCATGCATCCAAGGGGTGGCCGCCTTCTTTGGGGGCTGTTGCTGTTTCACATAGGTTTCGTACAATTCAGTCCATACCGAAGCCTTTCTCATATAAAATGCGCACTTTGCATGGGACTTCCTCGTTGTGGAGGCGTTGGTGGTTACTGGGGAAACCAAAGCAGTGACAACACCACGTGACACATCACCTGACTCCTTGACTACGGCTAACCAACATGGAATCCCTAGCCACGCCCCCCTTCAGGATAAATGGGTTTGAGGAAGCAAGTTTGGCGCTTCTAATTAGCGTTATCTATTCACCCCGTTCCGTCCTGTTTGCTGTCCGATACGTCCTTGCTAACCGACTTCGGAATTCCTGACCTGACCATTCTATTTGGATAATCCTTGTCTGCCTTTGATTCTGCCTGTCTGTTATTGACCCGGAACATTTTTTCACTTGACTCCACAATTTCCTTCTTGGATTCTGCCCTTTCGTCATTAGTGCCTGTGCATTCCGTTGCACCAACTCCTGAGAACTCCTCTCTTGGTCCCTCTGGATTTATTTCAGTCTGTGTATTCCACCGCACCAATTCCTGGAACCATCTTCGTGGCAGAGACTGCGGTATGTAGAGGTTTCCCTCCTCCCTCGTTACTGGAAACACCCCTTCTCTACAACCACCGGGTAACAGCCAAGCGATCTGCGGTTACGACTCTCCCTTCAACGACAGTGCCTGAGCCAGTCTATGAACTTCCCAGCTCACTGGTATGCAGTTTTCTTTAATAATTCTATTGTGAATCACGCCAAAGCCTTTGATATGAACTTCCTCGTTCTACCTTCCATTTATTCAACTCTGGATTATTGTTTAACTTGGATTAGATACTTGTGCAATATTGAATGGTCTGCTGCCTATTGCACCACCCCGGAACTAGTTGCGCCCCTCGTTCCGCCCAGGAAGTTACCCCATACTAATCCTGCCTCTTTATTATTTTCTCCTGTCGTTGTTGTTCTTTTGGGTGTTTACTACTCTTCCTGAAGGGTAAGACTAATTACACTTACTGTCTTTATAATCCGTATTGGTATACACAGCTGGCTAAGTTGTTTGTCTTTTCCTTTAGGATCCCTCCTTAGGCAACCGGTCACCCCCTCCGCCCCCCCAGGTAGTTATTGTACTTAGAGTTCTGTTTAGCTTTGGCTTACGTACAATTGCACTAAATCCTTGTATTTCCTTTTCAGATTGGTGTGGCGGTGTGGGTATGCCCGCTCTTTTGGGTAAGCCACCACCCTGTCTGTCTTGTATATACAACAGGGTGGTATATTGGCAAAAATAGCTACCTCAGTTAGAGGGAGTCCGGCCTGAGTTACCCTTTTATTACGGGGTTGTCTCATCAGTGACTGAAGTCCTGAATAACTTCTTCTACTCATCCCCCCGGCCTGTCTGCACGGTGAGGAGTAACAATATCACACAGAGATGAACAATGAAGCACAGTATTAGAGCAACGTATTAACTGAATTAACTTAATGAAATGAGATGGACAGGAAGACTGACTGATGAGCCGAGGAGTATCCAGAGAGATAGGCATGGAGTGAAAACATACAGCTAGAGGGGTAGATGCACATTTAAATTGATGGACAGAGAGATGTAAAGGAAGCTTGCGAGTAGGGGATGGTGGGGATACATTCCCTCTTTGATCTCGAAAAATAATACCCTATGACAGTTTTTGGAAGCATTTGTGAAGGTCTTATACCTTTGTTATTCAATTACTTACTGTACATGCAATGGAAATGTGAACATATCACTTTTTTTCTTGCATGAATAAGCCGTAGCATCAACACACCTCTGTTTTCACTCCAGAATATCCCCTAGACACCAACAGTGCATCCGTGCAAGACACTGTTTATAATTTCACCACTTGGTGTCCCCTTGTCATTCAACAGTGTTCCTCATGCCTGCACATGCATCCTCTGTCGAGGAAGCACACAGTGGTAGTGATTTAAGGCACATACTTACTCAGGCTTACCTCATAGCCGGAGCATTAGTGGACTGGAAAATAGAACACACACTAGGTGGGCAGGGGGGAACTGAGCTGCCATGAATTCTGGATTTGAGGCTCGTCATTGATGATCAACTCCTTTAACCTTTTTCTTTGTCTAGTTCAGCCATTTAACAACAGGATCACAATTACGGCAGAACAAGGTTCATTATTTAGGCAATATGACCCGAGTAGGGGAGGCATTATCGGTAGGGAAATGCCTCCGGGCCCATAGTTAGAAGCCCAAGCGAAGCACATCATACTGGCATTTTAATTGCAAATTTCCTGAAGTCGAGAAACATTGCTGTCACCATCTCTCGACTCAAGAAAAAAAAAGCAAAATAAATGGCCGCCGTGGTTCAGGAGAAGGAACTACACATAGTCCATTCTCCCTTTCCATGGCACCATTGAACCTTACGTAAAAAAAAATAAACAAAATGGCCACCATGGAACAGGGACAAGGGACTACATGCAGTCCCATCTCCCTTTCCATGGCGGCCAGTGGCGAAGGAACCCAGATCTGCAGCAGTGTTTCAGAGCCTTGTCGTTCTGCTAAGGCCAGGGTGAGGGCCAATGAGCTTGCTTTTTACAAGCTCATTGTCCATCACTCGGTACAAATTAAGAAGATACAATACTGGAACTGTGGTGATAACTTCATTTCATCGTTCACTGATCCTACTGACGATGGAATGCATGAGTACATATTGTAAATGCTCACTGTAGCTAAAACCTGATGTGCTTTTCTGGGTTTGGTATGGGTAGCCTAAGGTAACTGGGTACTCCCACAGCAGGTCATCATAAGCCTGAACTCTTGCAGTTTTCATGGGCAGTCCCTTATTGTCAACCAATAATCTTTTACTGTATATTTCTTTTTGGGGTAACACTCTGCCAAACACAGCATTTCACACTGGTTAGAAGAGCCCTTTACATAAACCACTTTTCCCAGACAGACTGCCCCAATAATTTATGTTTTGCACATGCACACTTTGTGACAGGTACTGCAAAGCAACCATGTTTGTTTGCATTTCACTGAAAAACATAGGCCTCTGTTAGTGCAACTTAACCATACGTCCTTTTAACAACGTATTTTCAGTGAATTTCATGGGTTTTTGTTAGTGCAACTTAACCATAACGTCCCTTTAACAATGTTTTTTTTCAGTGAATTTCATGGGTTTTTGCCAGTGCACCCTAATTTGCTACAGCTTACTAATATCATACTTACGCCAATATAGCAACATTTTTCTCCAATTTAGAAAGTTTCATCTTAAAACTCTTCCATTCCCCAACTTCTAGCATACTTTTTAACACCTCTATACACTTTCTGCAGCTTTTTCCCACTGTTTTTGTGTTTGCTGATGTTTGTGAACGTCTGACGTCATTGTGGACTTTTCGGACAGTGTCACATGACCACTCGCTCCCGTACAGTATGATGACGTGTCCTCAAACGCCTGCTTCACAAACAGTTCAGAACTGCATTTTCTGCTCATCTAGAAACTTTAAAGCTCACAATTTACCCTTGCACAGCTCCTACACCTATTCTTCCTCATTATACAATAATAATCTAGCACACAGCACATTCGGGTCCATGCTGCGCAAACAGTTCGGAACCGATGACATCACATATTTGGGCCACTTCTTTTTGTTCACTGACATATCTAGGCCATGGGATTTTGTTCACTGACATATGCACACATTAACCTTGTTGTATGTTGTTAAGGCACTTTCGTTAGCATTTGGCCTCAGTTCATGTTACACATGCATGGGGAAGTAAGCAAGCCTCAAACACACACTTTATTTGTGTACTTGATGATAAAGTCTAATGTTACTGTCATTTTTTGGTGGTGTTGTTTCTTTCCTCCTTACTGAAGTTTCCCTGTGTGTGCCTCAGATTTGTATGCATTGTTGGTCTTGATATGTTTGTACTAACACAAGTATGTAGTAAGTCTTCAAATATTAGCTATCAGCTGTGTATTACATGTTTATCATTACTGAAAACTCTGATAAGGTACCATTCATTGTGTCACTATACAAAATTACTAGATTAAAAATAGTGTGCTTCTATAGTGCATGCTGCAGCCATTGCCTATGTGTATGTATGATTAGGTTCCTGTATTAACAACACTCCAATGTTATGTTTTGTTCAGATGAGTACAGATCACCCCTAACATCTTGTTACTAACATTATAAACACAACCACTTTTAGAGACTTTTTATCAAAATTAATTTCATAGGTGATGTCATCAATGACATTTGTCATGTCATCTTTGATGTCCCGGGTGTTAGTCTTAGCAGTGCACGGAGGCAGTGCGAGTTATGGTTGCTTACCACAAATGGCAGATTTCAAGGTTTTTTTTTGTTTTACTTGTAACCATAACGTCCCTTTAAAAAATATTTTTCACTGAACTTCATAGGCTTTTGTTAATGCAACTTAACCATAATGTACCTTTAGCAAAGTTTTTTTCAGCGAATTGCAACTTACTAATATACTTACCCCAATATTGCAAAATTGTTCTCCAATTTAGAAAGTTTCACCTTAAAACTCTGCCATTCCCCACCTTCTAACACCATTTTTAACACTTCTATACACTTTTAGCAAATTTTTCCACTGTTTCTGTGTTCGCTGATGTTCGAGAACGTCTGACGTCATCGTGGACTTTTCGGACAGTGTCAAGTAACCACTTGCTCGCGCGTGGTATGATGACCTGTCCTCAAATGCATGCTTCGTGAACAGGTCGGAACTGCATTTTCTGCTCATCTAGAAACTTTAAAGCTCACAATTTCCCCTTGCACAGCTCCTACACTTATTCTTATTCAATATACATTAACAATTTAGCACACATCACGTACATGCTATATATCTTAGAAATGGCATCAGCTATCGCCATCCCATTTCCCCAAGAGCCACCAACGCCACCTGCTGGAGGACCTACACAACAAAAGAAGTGCAATACTTCAAAAGACAATTAAGAACACCAGGAAGATGAGGTACAAAAAGTGCCTACCTCTAACATCCAGAGAGATTCATGGGTGTGGCAGTTCTTTACTGCTGTTGGAAATGTACCAAAGGCTAAAGCTAGCAAAGTGAAATGCACTGAGTGCATCGTTGTACTCAGTCGCAGACAACCTGGGCGGTACTCCTACGGGACCACCTCCATGCAGCGCCACACCAAATCCAATCACTGCAATGCTCTCAGAAGGGCTGTTCCTTTCTTAGAAAGTAGTAGGCTGTCTTCCTCTACCTCATCTCCCTCAACCAATGCTGTAACCACATAGCCTACTTCTTTGTCTTTGGGACACAAAATCCCACCACTACGGTGCAATTGAAAAAAGAGGCTGTTGATCCATATCTTTCGAAAACAACAGTACTCTGTATATACTTCAACACACCACTCTGCAGGGTGGAGCAATTTCAAAGTGTTTTTGAAGCTGTAATCAAGGAGCATGAGAAACACTACCCTCTACCTTAGATTTAACACACACGCAACATCTTCCCCTGTCCACCTGCCCGTCCATATGTGTTGTTGGTGCCCCTTCCCTCATTTCCCTCCCCACCTTACTTTCTGGCCTCTCCTGCAGAAATAAATAACACAGCAATAAAAAAACATAAAAAAAGGTTAAATGAACCTTTTTTTATGTTTTTTCATTGCTGTTTTATCCACCTTTCACAGTTTAAAAATGCACTACAAAAATAAGCTTATAGACTCCCTCTACTTTACATTTTTCAGTAAAGTAGTTAAATTCAATGAGATTCTCAACATTCCCATTAGCATTTTCTACTATGCTAATGGAAATAATGGAAATTGTATACTATAGAAAAACAAAAAAGCACAGAAACACATTTCTGTCCAAAATTCTTCTTTCTAGTATAGAAGAAACACCATAATTCATTGCCATGTATGACTATCCACAGTCTCTGCATTCCCCTGTCTAGCCCATGCCTTATTAGAAAACCTGGATTGCACATGGACACCATCGCACAAAACAGCCCTTCTACTCTTTTTACTGTTATGTTTGTAACATTCCCTCATTATCTGCTTTAAACCATTCACACATATATCCACCAATCACTTAAAAAACTCTACATATAGCCTATCAACATATTAAACTTCCACGCACAAATGGACACTGAACAATGTTCTACACACCTTTTGCACCTACATTTCCCATATGTATACCAACAAGTTATACATAGTGCTCCTATATATGCACATATGCATTGTACAGTGACAGAAGTGCACAAATAAAAAGGGCAGTATGGATGGACAAGTGCTCATGGGAGTCCAGGAGGGAAGTGCCAAAAGATCCCAAGATAGGAGGCCACTAGCTAACTGCTGGGGCACAGGAGTCTCAAGGGTCGGGTACATCTTAACCGTAACGTCCCTTTAACAGAGTATTTTCTGTCAATTGAATAGGTTTTTATAAGTGAAACTGTTTCATAATGTTATATCACTGTATATAAGTTATTAATAATTCCTCTTTTAACATCTTTGAAAGAACTATACATCTCCTTTAACAAATATATTTTTTCCGATGCATACTTCTGTGAGTCGTTATCAGCAGAGCATACCCCAATAGGCAAATCAGAGTAGACAATTGTCCTTGCCGAAGGCCAGGCCCTCTGCTCACAGCAGAAAATTCATATCACTATTTTTTGTAGTTACATTCCGACAATTTCAAAAAAGTAAAACACAGGACAGATTTCCAAAAGTATCCTTTCAGGTCCTTGCTGATGCTCCTCGCACAACTTTGCTGCAATCCCATCCAGCACTCCGGACTGCAGTCACAAGCCGACTTCTTTTTCCCATCTAAACCTACAGCTTCGGCCATACCGCATGCCCCAATAAATAAGTCAAAGTAGGCATTAATCCGTGCTGAAGACCAGGCCCATTGTCCACGCACCAAACTTATATCACCATTTTTTGTGCCACTGCCCACACGGCATAAAAGTTATATCACAATTTTATGAACTTGCGTTACTCTGGACTGCAGCCGCAATCAGAATTTGTTTTCCAATTTTAACCTAGAGCTTCAGCCATGCAGCATGCCCCACTAAGTAACTCATAATAGGCATTTGTCCTTGCCGAGGCCAGGCCCATTGTCAATGCACCAAACTTATATAATTATTTTTTGTGCTTATATTTGGACACTTTGGAAAGATACAACACAATAAACATTTGCAAAACCATGCTTTCAGGTCCTTGCTAATACTCCTCGTGCAGGTTTGTTGTAATTCAGTACAGCACTTCAGGCTGTAGCCACAAGCAAAATAATTCTTCCCATTCAAACCTAGGGATCGGCCATGCTGCATGCTCCAATAATCAAATCAGAGTACATGATGATCAAGTAATTGCAGGGCCGTAGAATGGGAAGATCACTGTGCTTCATCTGGTACTTTAAACAGATTACCTTGCTGCTGGTGATGGGGTTCTTTTGTGAAGGTGCCCTTCCTTCTTCAAGTGTTAGGCATTGAATAAGAGAGTGAGCCCTGTTCACCTCAGCACTCGGTTATTCAATAAGTAACTGTTGTCGTAATGAAGCAGTCTTCAAAACCATTCTTGATGGTATATTGACTGTTAGAACTCAGCCGACAAGTAATTTGACTCTAAGTCTTTCTTAAGGACTATGGATTGTGGGCCAGTCATTGCTGCGAGGTTGTGTCCAGTATGCAATCCCAATATCTTGTCCCACTATGGTCACAAATAAGGGTGGGTAATGATTTCAAGGGGTGCCCTGGTGACCATATGAGCACCTGGTTTGGTGTGTGTGGTAAGTATCTGCTGATTAGCATTGTCTCGGAGGGAATGCAGTGATAGTCACAGTGATCTGTTGATGCAATCCTGTGCAGGACATCGGGCTGTAGCGTGGTAGCCACGGACAGAATTTTTGTCACAGTCAGAATTTATTTTTCCCATTCAAATCTATCCTGATTTTCAAAAACTTCACCACATAGCCAGTGCATGGTGGCCATGCCCACTTTAACCCCATTGCCAGTCTCTTGCGGTCCTGGCTAGTAGCAATGCTTTCAAGTCCTTGCCAATGCTCCTTTCACAACTTTGTAAAAATCCATCAATATTTTATTTTTTGAAAGGTGCCAACATGTATGTACATAAAATAGTCATATTGCTTTGCTCCCAGTTAACAAAATCCATTCAGACTTTGCAGAACAATTTAAGGTTTGGTCTATAATTTTTCTAAAATCTTTTGTACGCATTCGTCAAATGGCAACAAAGTTATAAACTATCTAAAAATGTTAAACCCCACCTCTAATTTTTTCCCTCTCTTTGCAAAATCCCAGCAAACTTTGCAAAAACATTCAAATCTCCTTCTTAAATCCTTTTGCAAACCTTTGTGCAGATTTGTGAAATGGCACCAATTTTATAAAGCCTTTCAAATATGTTGGGGCCCCTCTCTTATGTTGTTCCCTCTTGGCTAAACAGCACCAAACTTTGTAGAACCATTCAAGGCCATGTCTTGAATAATATCACAACATCAGTTTCATTAAGTGGCGCCAAAGTTATGCACCATCCAAAAGCTGCTTTTCACCAACCCTGTAATGCTAGGGCTTGTAATGAATAAGTTACCACTAGTCCGAAAATGAGCGCACACCGGGCAAGAAGTAACACTGTTTATTACAGCTGGGTGAGCAGAAATCAATTAGCACAGTGGAACAGAACTGATTGATGAGAGCTGACAAACTGGCTCAAAGTGAACAGTAGTTTTATACCGTTAATACAATGTTTGCTCAGTTAGATAAAGTTGCAGTTCAAGCTTCCCATCTTCTCAGTTCCTAAGAAGCTCATTGGGTGGCCTACATCATAGCACTGTAGCAAGGCATACATTAGTTGGACATGATTGTAGCAAGCGGATTTATTGTAGCAAGCCGATTTACCCCCTTTCAGCCCACCTCCTAGCCGTGTGGCACCACATGGCTTCCTGCTCTTTCCCACAAACAGTTTGCAATTATTAATAACATAATTGTGTGATCTCCAGTTCTTTATTCAACTGCCAATGGTCAGCACCAGAAAGGAAGGAACACGAGACACCCTGAACTAGTGGGAAGGGAGACAATTACACAGCACCTGCAAATAGCGCAAACACGATTGTGAAAACTCTGAGGGCTTGTTACTTTTCAGGGACGCCAAAACGTACCGTCTGATTGGCTCTTCTTGCAGCGCCCCTCAAATCCACATCCTTGTCCTCATACCCACCGACCAACGGGTGGTTTGTCACTGCCTTGGCGCCATGCGTGTGCCATCTGTGTTAGGTTGATTTCCCCAGCTCCCACAAGTAGCCGTGGGACTGGCTCTTGCCGACCTTCATTACATCTCTGGGTGCTATTCCCAGCTACTGTGGTCTGCTGGAGACAAGCAGCCCGTAGTAAACTTCCCCCCTTCCTCAGCCACGGTGCCCAGGCTATGTGTTTGAAGTTGGTCTGTGATGTGAGGCCCACCTCTGATACCCCCATGAAGTGAGCTTATCTTCAGTTTCACCACCCTCGCCTTTACATGGCAGGTTTTCCCTGTGTTTGTATTGTGGTAAATATATGTATACAGAGTGTCCCTCCCTTGTTCCCCTCCATGCAGGAACCTTGGTGTCTAGCACAGTTCCCTGGGGTCCCCGTGTTTTCACCCCTAGTGGGTACCCCACCATGTCATTTTTATTCCAACAATTGGTAAGTGTGCCCCCCTGTCTAGTGGTGAATCAGCACCTTCATTACAATATCAATAGTTATTTCTGTGGTTAGCACCACTTTGCTGGGACGTATCAACACAGGGACACCAGAGCCTACTGCATACTGAGCCATGATCCAGATAATTGCCCAAAATGGTGCTCACCTCCCAAGACCTACTTGTGAAATAGTATTCATATCCTAAGATAACTTTACGCTACCCCTAACCTGCCTGCCGAGAGCAAAATCCTAGAACTCAAGATAATACCTGATATTGCCACAAACACATGTCTGCGGCAGCCCCGTGAAGTAGATGTTGTCGAGGTCCCCCACCCACACAGAGGGCCCACAATCAATTAGTTTAGAGGGGTCAGGCATCTAGGGATTTGCTAATGGGGGAATTCTCCAAAGACAAGAAAATAGATTTTGCAGAAGTCTCTTGAGTCTCGCTCCATCTGCCCAAGGTATGAAACTCACAATGAGTTGAACCTGAAATTCCTGGAAGACAGTGGAAAATAAATCCTGTGTATGCACTATTCAGTTTATGGAATCATTCCAGGCCACACTCAATTCAGCTCTTCTTCATGGAAATGTGGTGTAGCGAAAGAGCTAACTCAACTCCTTGGCTCAAACATGTTGCTTTCGATCTAAGATTAGCATCCAGATTTACTGCAACACTAGGATTCTGTGGGAGATTTGTGAGCTTGTGCTAACGTAGCGCATGATATAACAGGTCTGTGATTGGTGTATGGGCCAGTAATTGCTTCCATGTCTGTGTTTGTCCTGTTTGTCCTTCAGAGGATGGGACGCTGTTGCATGCATTCTTTTTTTCTAAGTATAGGCTTATTAGAAGATGTGCTGCCTGTGCCTTTGTCAACCAATGTTAAACACAATAAACCAGCTATTGCGGATTTATTAATGGCTCATTCGATTGCTGGATCTTGGGCTCGTATGCATTTTCTATGTGTTTCTATCTACTATTTATTGTGTGTTATTCACTTTTATTATATCTGTTTTTTATTTTTGATGTTCTGTATTATTGCAATGCATTTTAATGGGACAAGCACCCTGAAATAAAACGTATTGACTGACTGACTTCAGAGCGCTAGGTTTGAAAGAATGCTGATATGCACCAACACACGATAGACACCATAACCATATCTATGCCTGCAACCACACACGCCATCACTTGCTTGATAACACACACCTATTCTCTGGTGAGACGTCTAGAGCAAGGATAAGACCGATGTCTCCTAGATAATGTTATTAACATTGAAGGACCAGTCGGTTGGAAACTCTTCCTTCGCATGACACGAAGGATATACATACTCTGATGTTATGAAGTGGATTAAGTGAAGGCAGTGATACACGGAACAGCCACAGTCTACGAAGGTGTGGCAAATTCATCCAGAAGTGCACAAGTTATTCTTACATGAGAGTAAACGCTGCAAACATCAACGGTGAAATGATGATGATGGTGAATGACCACAGTCTGACTTATAAGCATTTATTGATGGTGAAAAAAGGATGATTTTTTGTATTGATAACGTAATGCTTTAAAGCAAAGGGTGCTGCTGTGTATTACGAAGCAGTTCCAATACTATTATGCGCTTAAAGATGGAAGCACAATGCAAAGTTGATTGTCTAAAAGATAGTGAGACACTAATTCTACTCTTTATATTGTACACATTTTGCTACCCTATTATATATGGACAACTCAGCTTTTAAAGGAACTAATAGGAATGAATAGGATTTTAACACAACACCACAAAGTGCAATGCTCAAACTCATGATACGCATTGTGTATTTGGAATGTGCTTAGCAACAAAGGGAGACGGTGTTGAGGATAATGCCCATGCAAAAGTCACAAAATCGTTAGAAACCTTGTGTGTATTTTATGAATGTGTGCATGTGCACTATGTGCTGCCCTGTACTTAAGATTAAACCAATTTGCATTGACTTTCCCAAAATTCTATTGCTAATACCTTGCTAATAACCTTTGACTCATGGAATGGAGTTCGATAACATTTTCAAAAACAAATGTCTCGCAAAAGTCCCTCCAAATGGTAAACTTTGGAGAAAATGTGTTAAACAATTCAAACGTTATCCAGAAAACAAGCTACAAAAAACTGTTCAAGCGTGTTCTCAATCATTTTCCTACAGAGATGCTTCCATTTAGTATCCATAGTGCAAAATCAGCTGGATGGAATTGCATCAAAAAAGAAAGTTTAGTACAAAGTGTCCTAATATTGTCCTTTGCGTCCTTGGGACCCTGCGTGAAAGAGACGAGCTGTGGAGCTGTGAAGGGGTTAACATTCGGATGGAGGCTGGAGGCAGGCTCTGAGGATTCATAATCCCCTGTCAGCGCGGAGCGCGCGGAGTCCGTCGGAGTCCTTTGCGTCCTTGGGACCCTGCGTGAAAGAGACGAGCTGTGGAGCTGTGAAGGGGTTAACATTCGGATGGAGGCTGGAGGCGGGCTCTGAGGATTCATAATCCCCTGTCAGCGCGGAGCGCGTGGAGTCCGTCAGAGTCCTTTGCGTCCTTCGCGTTCGGTGTGTTGTGTCGTGTGTGTTGTGGAGGCGTGGAGGCGGATCAGAGCACACTGCCTCCGTGGATATACCCGGGCACTTTTGGATTCTCGTGTTATCCAGTCAGCCAGCCAGCGTGGGACGCCTACCGGCAGTAAGGTACTCTATTTTCTTTGCCGGGCAGCTCGGCAACTCTTAAGGCAACACTTAAGGAACGCTAGAGTGCGGGGGGGGAGAGTCGGACACTGGCAGCTCCTCAAGCTGCCGGGCGTTCCCCGCCCTCTAGCCTCTGGCTCAGCTTGGCTCAGCTTGGCACAGCTTGGCCCTTTGCTGCAACCTGTTGTTGTACAGTTGTTTTTTTTTTTTTTTTCCTATGGACATTGGTTGTTTTACATCCAAACCCTCGATTTTGATTTACTTGTGGACACGAACTCCTGCAATATTTGATATTTGATTAACCTGTAATAATTTTAAAATATCCGCATAACCATCATTTTTTTACTTCTTTTAAACATGCTAATATTTTTAACACAGTGCTAGCAGGTAAAATAGCCAGTCAGTAAAGTTGAACAAAGGAGGGGGCTGTGAGGGGGCTGCGAGATATTTCTCTCCCCCTTTCCTCCCCCTAAAGGTCTCTTTTCTTTAGGCGAGCCATCCACTGTGCCTTGGGCCACCACACTGATGGTGCAGGGTATCTAATTAACAGCCTTCTATTGCGAGTCTTCTGCCACGTTTTGTGATTTTTGACCTCCAATTGGTCCTAGCTATCCTGGTCAAGTCGGCCAAGTTGGAGTCTGGGCCTCTGAGTATAACCCCCACAACCCGCATATGGGGAAGAGAAAAGCGGGGGAAACGGGTGGGGGGGTCGCTGGGAAACGGGCAATGAAACCCAAGAACGCCCTAACCACAAAAATTGCCAAACCCACAAAAACTGTGAAATCACCTCCCAATTCTGGCCCTAAAGTAGCCAAACCAGCCCCCAATTTATCACAAAGATCCCTTGACTCTTACATGGATGTTATGGCCAACAAAATAGTAAACTGCATGAATGCAGCCGAGGCAGCCTCTAGAGAGGTTATTCCTCAGATAGAGGGATCGGGTATTGAGTGTGTGGGGGAAAAAGACAAAGGTCTTGGCCTCTCGTTGGCTGGTGGTGTTGATTTTGGGGTTAAAAATGGAGGGGGGATAACCCAGGCATCACTGCCTCCCCAGCATCCCAGGGAGGGGGCGCACAGGACAAACACTTCAGCCTACGAGGTCAGGGAGGCTATGCCATTGGATAGCTCCACGGCCAGTGAGGGGGACAAAGAATGGCTGGAGGCTTTAATGGATGAAAAACTGAGAACACTGCAGCTGTTGCTGACCTCCGTGAGAGGGCTAAAAGAGGGGGTTCTAAACACCCTGGCAATTATGGATGATTCAATTAGGGCAGTCTCCTTTAAACTGTGTGACCTGGTCAGATTTGTTGAGGAAAGGGGAGCAGCTGACAGGCACTGTCAGTGCCCCTCAATTGTATCCCCAACTGGTGGCGATTCCTCTAGTGCTAAGGCCACTGACACAAAAGACAGGCAAGTTGATGTTGTTGTGTTAGTGGAACAGGAGGTGGTCCCAGTAGAACAAGAGGGGGTGAGTGGGTTTGGAAGGGACACAATGGCAAGTAATCAGACAGAAAGTACACGTGCACAGGGGTTTGGGAGCGGACAGGGGAATGCTATAACCCTGAATTTACCACCGGAAGCGGTCCACTTTGTGGGGATTATTACCGGAATACCTGGGCTCCCTAAGGGGAGTTTTGAATCAACACTTTCCCTGATCAATAAGGCATCCCACTGGATAAACCTGAACTTGATGGGGCCCAAGATAGACCCCAAAATTATCCGTATGGCAAGGCGAGTGGGTTGGGTAGGGAATAGGCCCAAGCACCTGAATGGGGATTGTGTGGTGGTAACCTTTTCTGACTCACAGATAACTGACTACCTTTTGAACACCAATTTAGCCCGGGGCCTTAAGCCCAATGGTAATAAATTGGTTAGTAACCTTTTACCCCTGGACTATTTCTATGTCCAGAATGTGGGGCAGGTGGCGCGTAACTAGTCAATGGCCAATAGGACTGGTAGGGGTCATGTAGAGAGGAATACTGCCCCAGGTCGGCCGGGCGCAACCAACTTACCGTTGGCCGGCTGGAGTACCATCCACATGAATAAGAGACAGCGCAATGCCACGGAGAGAAACGACGTGGCCTCCCTGCCACTAGACAATCCCTATGAGATCCTAACGTCCTGTGAGGATGTAGATTGCCAAGAGGCTATGGTTGAGGACAGTGCAGCCTTGCAAACACCATTTGTACCCGTTGGAGACTCACCAAGTAAGAGCTCAGAGTTCCGTCTGCTCTCGTGGAACATTGCAGGGTCAATTAGGTAGATGAACCTGGGGCCAGTCATAGAGCTTTTGCAATCAAAATCAGTGATCCTACTCCAAGAAACCTGGGCCATAGAACCCCCACACCTTGATGGTTTTATTTCTTTTGGCATCCCGGCAAAGAAAAATCTGAGAGGGAGACATTATGGTGGTTTGTGCATTCTGATTAAGGCTTCCATCAAGTGTAGGTTTGAGGTGATTCCGACAGGGCTGGACTTTGTGCAGGCGGTGCTGTTATCAGCTGAAAAGGGGGTTGAAGTATGTATTATCAACTTTTATAATAGCCCCCATATCTCTGATCTTGATAGATTAATCAAGGTTAAGAGGTTCATAGAGGACCTACTGCACAAGGGCAAGAATAAACCAATCTCCTATATTTGGGGGGGGACTTCAACCTCAAAATGGGTGGGGGAGCAGTCAGGGATATTTTGGACCCTCAGGAGGACATGGTGGAGAATATCCCGCCCAGGTGTATGAGGGATGAGAGAACATGCCAAAAAGGCCTACAGTTTGGCCTATGGTTGTTGGAATGGGGCCTTCGCATAGTCAATGGCTGCTTAGCACCAGATATTCCAGGTGAGGTGACCTTCAATAATCATCAAGGCAGCTCAACAATAAACTATTTTTGCATTTCGGTGAACCTATGGGAATGTACTGTAAGTTTTGAGGTGATGGCAGATCTCAATAGCGACCATTTTCCCATCTGTCTGTCACTTAAGGGCTTGTTGGGGGAAGGGGTTTCAAAGGATATAGCCCCTAGCCCATTGCTGGGAGTACCTACTGGCTCGAGAAGAATTAAATGGGGGACAATCCTAGAAGAAGAGCTACACTTTAAAACAATTAGTGAGAACGAGCCCCTTGTGATGGACATTTTGGGTGACCACTTACCTACAAGGAGTGTAGTTGAGAAATTTGTAGAATTGACAGATACTTTCTCAACCAAATTCACTATAGCCGCAAGGGCTTCGGGGAAGGTATTGAAGAGAGGGTGGTTTGATGAGGCCTGCAAAAGGGCGAAGAAAACTTTGCTGCTGACACTCAAGGATGCTTCGAGCAGCAGATCTGTGATTGCCCTAGCTAGGAAGGCATACAACCACAAGCTAAAGAGAAGGAAACTGGAGATCGAAAGCTTGGGAAGGCTTTCTGAGTGCTGCTTTGAGAGGGGACCAGAAGGCCTTTTGGGCCTTTGTAAAAAGTGGGCCGGAGAGCTGTTGGTCCAATGTGGGCAGTGGCACCCACGTGGAAGATGGAGCCTGGTTAACTCATTTTGGGAGCCTGTTTGGGTCAACAAGTATACAGGCCCATATAGACTTTGTCGGGCCTTGCCTGAAATTTGAGGTGGAGGAGATAGAAAAGGCCATTAAGCTTCAAGCTCATAATAGAGCCCCGGGCCCTGATATGATTCCCTCTGATCTATTTCAACATCCGGTAGATTTGTGGGCCCCACTCTTAACGGTGGTGTTTAACGCTTGCCTACAATCAGGGAAGTATCATCCCTCTTGGAAAAAGGCTATAATCTTCCCTATCTTCAAAAAGGGGGACATGTCCAGCCCTGGCGCATATAGGCCAATATCTTTGTTGGACTCCTCCTTTAAAATTTTTGGAAGAATTTTGTTGGCCTGATTAGAAACCTGGATTGGTGAATAGTCTATCCTCTCTGACATTCAATTTGGGTTTCACCCAGGAGTGGGCACGATGGAACAGAGCCTAAACCTATATCTTCTAGTGGCTAACTCAGTCTTTAGCCGGGGTGAGGCAGTTTATCTGGCCTTCATGGACCTGAGCACAGCTTTTGACAAAGTGGACAGAGCTAAACTCTGGGCTGTGCTCGGGTCCCTAGGTTGCCCTGGGGATATCCTGCGGGTGTTGGTCGACTTACACACAGATAATCAGGCATGTGTGCGTAGTGGTCCAGGGGGGCATTGTACGGCCTGCTTCCAGGTGGGGTGTGGTGTAAGACAGGGCTGTGTGTTGGCCCCCATTTGCTTCTGTCTCTACATCAATGGCCTTTCCCAGGACCTTATCGACATTCTCGCGGATTTCTTGGTTCTGGGGGGCAGGGGCTTCCCGGTACTGGCTTACGCGGATGATACAGTCCTTCTTGCGAGAACGCCTAGGGCTCTACAGGCCCTGATTAATGCTTACGCAACTTTCATGAATAATCTGGGCCTAAAAATAAATACTAAGAAATCAGCAGTAATGGCCTGTGTAGGTAGAAAACGCTCAGCCCCCATGAAACCAATGCTCTGTGTTGGGGAAATTATACCCAGAGTCAAGGTTTTTGACTACTTGGGAATTAGTTTCTCAGAAGCACTAAATGGTGGGGCCCACGTGGCCAAACAATACGCGAAGATGAGCCAACAACTAGGAGGCATTTATAGATTTATGTCCAAGTGCAAGGGACAACCACTAGACGTGATCACTAAGATTTATGGAGTACAAACTGTAGCTACCACTATGTACAGTGCACTCATTTGGGGCCTCCAGAATGCAGCTGAGATTCAAAGGAAAGAGACCAAATTTTTCAAAAACTTGCTGGGGCTCCCATCCAGTGCCACTGGAACAGCAACGCATAGAGAACTGGGTGTGGAGTTCTGGGAGGATCAGTGGGCAATGGCTCCACTTTTATTCTGGGTCCGGTTATGGGCCAATGAACATGCCTCTCTTTGCCACTTCATCATTCATGCTGTGTTGGATAGAGTTGGATGGAAAAAAAATCCCTGGCTTGCATATGTTTCGACAACTTTGGGGGATGTTAACCTAAGCTCCCTCTTTCCGCCCGCTACATTAATTACCAAGAGAGAGGGGGTGCAATATAAAATAGCATTGGGTGGGATTACAGTGAGGAAAAGAATCCTCGAGGAGTATGGCCACAGATCTGGACAATTTCACACTAGTATCAGTAGACTCACAGGAATACAACCCTACCTGACCTGGAGTCCGCACAAAAAAGACAGGTGGCTGATTACGAGGGCACAGTTTGATTCCCTTCGGCTACAAGGGAATACTTACAAATGGAAAGGCTTTCCCGACTCGGCGGGTTGCCCGATCTGTGGCCACCACCTCGAGGATCTATCCCACCTATTGTTTTTTTGTGCAGGTTATGCCGGCATTCGTAGAGCGACCCTGATTCCCGCCCTTAAGAAGACAGCGATACGTTCGCACAGGGCAGCTCTCGTGTTTCTTTTGAGTGCCGACACGCCCTACACAGCGTGGGCACTGCTCATGTTTTTGAAGAGAGCGATGTTCTTCAGAAAGGGCATATTAAAACTGCAAGGTGATGCTAGCTAGTACTATGAATTTATAACACTTTTTATCAATTGGTATTTAACGTTTATTTTGTGCTTTTAACTGATGTTGTTAGTGCTGTTATGGGGCCATTACCTATGAAACTACACGACCAATGATCTTATTGCAGGTTACCCATTTTGAATGTTCATGGTTTTTAATTATCTAGAAGTTTTGATGAAACTGTAATTTTATATGTGCATAACAGTGTTTTGTCGTTTAATGGATTTTTCATTAATCCGAATAAACTTGTTTGACTTGACTTGTTATTTTTTTGGTTTGATGGTTCAATAGTTGAAAAAATATTTGATGGAGAAAGGGCCTACACGGAACCAAAATTGTCATGTATCTCCCATTATGCATTGCAGCACTGATGCTTTTCAGAAAAGAAAAAAAAATCTCATGTGAGCGATTATCACGCTAATCCCACAGGAAGCTGGAAAAAAAGAGCTCAATACGAGATTTGGAGGGGCAAAGGAGTGGATGCACATTGGGGAAAGGAAAGTATCCCACACATTTGGAGTTAGGGGTGTAGTGGGGAGTCTATTCCTTGACAGTATGGGCGAATCCTGCTCAATTCCCACAGGATTCCTGTGGAAACATTGCAAGAGTTTGGGAATAAAATGTGTCACAGATACCACAAAGTAAAGGGAACTAAGAGGGGATGGCTTATAAAGTTCAAACTGAGGTGGGGAAGGAGAAGTTACAATATTGTAATGGGGGAGAGGTCTTGTTGGATTGGGTGGTGGAAAAGTGGGATGTTTTTAGGCTTTCGTGGAAGGTGATGATAGAAAGGGCATGGGGATGTGAAGTGGGATGGTGTTCCAGGCTCTGGATGAACATTGGGAGAAGGCTTGTGTGTAGTGCAGGTTAGCTGAAAGAGTTGAATGTGGTTTTACAAATGAGGGTTTACAAAGGGAAGGGAAGATGGGGGACCTGAAAAGGAGGAGGGGTGCAAACGGAGTGTGGCAGATAGGATGGGAAAGACTTTTACATTCTCAAGCATTTTCGCATTACCACAGTAATCAGGAAATGATGCATTATCGCAGGAATGATTACAAGAAAAATTACTGTGGCAATTTAAGGCAGCATCAAAGTCACCAGGGTAAGTTTTTGTGGAAAATGAAATGAGGGGGAAAAGGCATAGACCTTGGTCAGTAACCCAAGCACTTTTAGATGTGTTGGTGAGACAGGGACAGTGCACACTGTGGTGGGGAATGTATGTGTTCCCCCAGAGAATTGGTTCCCTGAATCAGCTCCCATTGATCACTGACTCATTGAATCCCTCCTACCAAACCTTCACTCTTCAACAAATAGTGTAAGGTCATTCTGCTCCTTCTCCAACCCTTTCTTACTCTCTCAATGTAGGTCTCCACTACCATACTGCCCTCCCTCTCACACTACACCGCTGAATGTGGGCTCTACCCCCAGTCCCCATATATGACCCCACTGCAGCCTAACATCTACCCTACCCTACCCCACTCCCCTGCGTCCTCTCTGATCCCTACACCTCTTGCCTGTTACCATGCCCACTAACTTTACACCTCCATCCCCGTTTCTCTATTCCTTCTCGACTTCCCAGTCCTCTTCCTCTGGTTCTCCACAGCATTCACTGGTCATAAAAAGCAGACCATGATTCACTTTATATGGATCAGTGTTCGTTTTACAGAGGTCATCTTCAAAGCCATCTCCAATTAATATGGTTAAATCTCTAGTGGGATCTGTTAATGAGTGTTAGGCAACGTTTGTATGCAGTACCCTCTGGGAACACTACAAACAACTATGCCTACAGGTATAGGCTATCCAACCTTTGGGATAAGGTTGTACTACACAGTTTTCTTAGCGTGTTGAGCAGCCAGGCTTACCTCAAGAGGGGAAATGTGAGCTGTAGTGGAGTTACACAAAGATTCACAGTTACAGGTATTCAAATAAACTCTTACACTCAAGGTTTCTTGCATAAACAATTGATAATTTATTTATCAGTCAGTTATAAAGCCTTCTTCAGAAGGGAGCGATAGAATAGTAACACACAAATATACTTCAATACTGTGCACTTGAGTTTCTGAATCAGACAAGGCCCTTTTGGGATGGCCCACAGACACGACCTACAACCACAGGTGAGTTCAGTAACAAGGATGCTGGGGACATTAATACTGTACTGTTAGCATTCAGAATACTCTTTAAAAAGTAAGTAAAAGGCAAAGGTTATTAGAACACAAGAATTTACAAATATTCATAAGCAGGGCAAATACTTTCAGAGAGCACTTATAAGAGTCATTCAATTCAATAGGCTAAGCCAAAGTCAATAGGCCAAAGTCTTTGTATAGGATACAGCACTTCAGGTAATTAAATGGAAAAGTCTTTGCACAAGTTCCTAGGAGTCTTTGATAAAAAGAAGAACCACATTTAGGGCCACAAGCTAATTAGACTTGTGAGTTGCAGAAGTTACAAGCACTTCCACAGTAAGAGGTAAGTTATCTTAGACTAGTTTTACAGTACCTTAGAAAAGAAGAAAAAGATGCAGCTGAAGACTTCTGTTCCTGTACAGCTCTGTAGATCTCACTGTTCCTGGGCCTCAGTCGTGGGGACAAGAGGGAGGACGTCAGGGGGACTCCTACACTGTACTGGCACCGTAAAAGCTGGCAACTGGCAAACTTTACTTTTAGTGGCTGTTTCGTGTTTCAGATCCTTTTGGTACAGCAAATAGCAATAAGAGTGGTTCTTGGCTGTCAAGGTGGACTTTCTTCACATGTGAGGTCCCGCACTCAACTGAGGGGGGTCAGGCTTGGTCAGTCCTTCTTAGTGGGAGTCCGAAGGATCTTCCAAAAGCTTTAGGCCAGCTTACAAGCAACGTACACAATCTGGTGTCCCTCTCCCCAGCTCTACGGTTTCCTGCTGCAAGGAAATTCAACCAGCTCCGAGATGGGTGTCCAGGTGGCTTACTTGGGAGTTGATTGGTCCCACCAACTCAAAGGGAGAAGTCTTCCTTGCAGGGCTTCTCTGTCGATGCGAATTTGGCGATTCTGACCTGCAGCAGGACTTCACCGGGCAAACCAATGGGCCAGGAGTTGCAGCAGCCGTCCTCTTCAAGCTCTTCTTTGGTTCCTTCATCCAGTGGTCGACTCTGCCTTCCAAGCCAAGAGACTCGTCTTTTATTCAGTTCTCTCCCATACATTCCAGCCTAGCTGCCACTCAACCAGCAGGGTGGCTGTCCTTGCCAGACAGTCAGCCAGCCAATCTTCACAGAGTGTATTTGGGTCTCCTAGGAGACTAAGCACAGGGTGTTTCAGGCACCTCCCTCACTTCCTGCCTACCCCAGGCACTCTGGAGCCAGAGGCGGGTTTCACTCCTGAAGCCCGCCAAAGGCGAATGAAAAAAGAGACCAAACCTGGTTTGGCGTGCAGAGAAAAACTCTAGAAGGACCTTTCCACAAAGACCTGGCGAAAAAAGAAGACCAGGCACCTTTTTAACAATAATGGCTAGACGTCATTGAAGATGGATCCCGCGGTTAACATTACACAGTCCGCGAACTGTTGCGGTAAATGCAAACCTTGGTAGTTCAAAATGAAACCACTGCTACCAGCCAGTCAATTGAGGAAAGGGTAACATGAAAGATATTACATGAGCATTTAGACACAGGGGATATTAAGTAACCCGCCCCAGCACTCTATTGTAAGATAGGGTGTGCTGGGCCTAGCAAGTACAATGCTAAGTAGAGTCAATTTCACTCTACTGCTCTGGGAAACATTAGTTTATTCCAGAGAAGGTATTTAAACCTTGGGAAATCTAAAAGACTTACCTGTGCCACTGCACTGAAGTTGCTGTGTGACACAATTGTAAAAGATGATGCCTATGGAGTTGGTTAGACTCCATAACCAAAAAGAAACAAACACAGAAAACAAATAGAATAAAAATTACAAAGTCCCAAAGTTCAGCAAAAGAGCTGTGGGTCTCTAAGGTAGAGAGGAATTAGCACATTTATGAGAATTCTCCCTAACAATGAGTGAGGGTGATATGTGCCCCAGCCATAGGCTGTGGGATCTTCCATGGCCATAGCCATTAGGACACCATTTTTCAACCTAATTGTTGCAATGTGGACATGGCTGGTGCAATCTGGTTTGTTACTAGGCAAAGGGACAGAGTCACACAAAACTGTGCGTATTAAGCGCGTTATAAATAACCTATCATATGTCATAACATGGACAAGTGTGGTCATGGGATGATATTGTTCTTTTCTAAGATTTTCACTGAAACAATTGTGATCACGGGAAGCTACTGTTCTCTTCTAATATTAAATGGTGGTTGCGCATCCACCACAGATAATACACTGCTCATACCCTCAAACGCAGAATAACATTTGACATCACAAATTAAATGCCCAGTGGGTGCTGCCCCAAGAACATGTCCCACACCTATGCCCCAAGTGTACAACCAATGAACACAGCACCCTCAGGCCATGGTCTGTAGCCATGTTCTACGGGCATTGTAACCCTGATTAAAGTACCCACAGGTAATAAACCAGGGCGTATTAGCATGGCAACCTGGGTATGGTCATAGCTGCAGTGACTGCCATATCATGAATACCCAGAAAGTGTGGCCTCTGGCTAGTAGCTCAGTGGAGCAATGCACCAACTGCCACGACTAGTGGGAAAACTACGAATCCCAGACACACAATTGGACAAGAATCCTGCCTGACTTCACTAGTGCCCACAGTTTGTATTGCAGTGGCAGCTACACCTGGTAAGAAGCCAGTGACAGGGTGCTGTAGCAGGGCAGCGGCAGCTACACCTGGTAAGAAGCCAGTGACAGGGTGCTGTAGCAGGGCAGCGGCAGATACACCTGGTAAGAAGCCAGTGACAGGGTGCTGTAGCAGGTTGTATAACGACTCTTCTCATTCTGTAAACATTTGCCTCTGCATATTTGCATTGGTTTAATAAAAAGTGGTTTCACATCCATAGGATCAGCATTATTGCATTATAAAACGTTTTATCTATGGGTGCCTTTTGCTTGATGGTTGCTTTCTTGATTATACAGTGCTCTAGTACCACTAAAATAGCCTGTCTATATTGGGCCTCATTACGACTCAGGCGGTAAGGGGTTTACGGCGGCGTAAACAGCGCCGACCCTTACCGCCTGAGTACGAGGTCCCTTAGCGCCATGGAGGTTTTAACAGCAGGTGTTAAAATCCATGGCGCTAAGGGACCATGGAGTTAATTACGCCACCGTAATTTACGGTGGCGTAATTAACGCCTTCCCCACTCCCATTATGCCCTATGGGGCAAAATGGGAATGGGGAAGGGTAAATGGGAAAATGGGGATTTACCGCCCCGCCAAGGTTGGAATGGGGCGGTAAATCCGCCAACCACCATGGCGTAAACGCAGTTTACGCCATGGTGGTAAAGTCACGGCCCAGGCGGTAACTTACCGCCTGGGTCGTAATGAGGCCCATTGTCATCTATGGTAGCACTGAGTGTCCACCATTTTAAAAAAAGCAACCTTTAAGGGCAGCGTGGGCATCTGTGGACTTCTCATTAAGCTATTACATTAGTTGTTGACATAGAAGGTTTTACAGTTGTTCTTACTTTGCTGCACTCTCCTTTTGAAATAATTGCGTGGATGTTGTGGTTTGGTTGAGATGAGAGAGACTGTCTTGCTGTCAGATGCGACTGTAGTAAATGAGTAAAGTAGAGTAGGTGTCAGCAACACAGATGAATGCATTAGGCACTTCCTTTCCATGGACATAAGGCAAGATACAGCCGTCATAGTGTGCAAATTGTGGTCTATTATGTTGGCAGGACTAAGTATATACCCTTGTTAACAGATCCGTTTGTATAATTGTAGCAAATTCACACAGAAACCTATCAAGAGATCAGCTTTGCAAGTGAAAGCTAATTCAATTTGTGAATTTTGATTTGTGACCAAGAACCATCCCCTGTTTCTATGATGGCAGATTCTTCAGTGCTTACTGATAGTAGATAGTATAGGTTAGTTATTATATAGCCTTTCGAAATATAGCCAGTGGTCAATGTTTGGGCAGCAACTGTGCGTATGTTGCTTTGTATTGTGGTGCGGGGATCTTTCATGAAATTCTTTCTTTTCAGGGGGACCTGTAAGTCCCAGATTCAGAGGGGCTCCTTATTTTGAAGGTTATAAGATCCAGGGGATCTAGCCATAGATTGAGTTCAGGATTGCCAAGGCTTGGTGGTGGGCGAGAATGATGAGGGCTCTCGTGGATCTATGGTTTGTGGTACATGACAGAAGTGAAGGAGACATTTCGATCTAATTGTTCAGTCTGCTGGATGGGCACAGCACCCCTGTGAGCAGTCCTCCTGTGGTATGGCAGCAAGTCATACCCAGGTGTACATTTGCACAAGTCCACTAGAGAGTGCTTTTACCTTCACTTGATCAATTGTGTTGTATTAATGCACATAAAAACAAGGTGGTGTAGTTTTATCATTGTACTTCACTGTCCTGCTCCAATAAGTAGGTGGATCTTGTGGTCTGATGGAGTTGGGAGGCACTGCAATGCCCATGTTATGCCCATGCACCCCCCCCCCGACCCTTGGGCAATACTAATTACAATGGTGTGAGTACCAGATATTACATTTCAGCAATGGCCAATGATGTCAGTGGCTGAACTTCTGATGGCAATCCCTAGCATGTGATGTGAATAACTGCCAATTGATGTGCCATATGATATCATGGCAATAAAAGGCAAATGATGAGTCCAGGAGGAGGACATCGGGATCTGCAAGCTTGCAGCATTTTGCAACAGTCTGAGTCGCGGTCACCATCTATCGAAGAAAAGCAAACAGGGACTAAGAAGCCTTGAACAGAATGGACAAATGGAGTTCCATTTATTCAGACTTGCAAGTCAACAAAAGGGCATCGTCCCACCATGCCCAACCACACTAGCCAACCCAACCCATCCTCCCCCTGGCCTCATATCACTCCTGTGGTCAGACCCTCTCCATATCAGATCACTTCAGTTTGCCCTACCCCATCCCATGATACAACAATGGAGATCTTTGTATCCCGTTTAAGCCTCTCTACTCTTTCTGGTATGTTCCAGATCAACGGCCTCAATCTGATGGCATCCGGTGTCCACCTCCTCAGGTGAGGGGCGTCAAGCCACTGCCTTTTGACCTATGTCCGTTGGGGAATAAGGATCCCTTGTCTCAACCAGCTGAATCCATAGATAGCCGCCAGGTGCCCATCATCCAGTGCACACAAGAGCCTCCTAAAGTGCTGTCTCAACAGTCCTACAACGCATGCTCTCCGCAGACCCGCCCCCAGGGGCAAGCACTGTCCCAAGTCCATAGGTGGGGATTACCCTAACCATGTCTGCTGTGATTTAAAGGGAAATAATAAACATGCAAGCTCATATGATGCTTACAGATATTTCAGGTGGTCAGTGTTTCGAGTGATAATCCGCAACGAACAGGAGTTTTCCCTCCCGACATCATTATCTACCCACATGTCAAACGGCACATAGTGCCTTTATGGAACTTTAACGTTAAGAGGAGTATATAATGTACAGTGTATCCAGTCTTTTCCACTGCCACCTGCACCTTTTTAAAAGTAATTGCTTTCTCAGAATATCATCAAAGGACGTTTTTGATTGAACTGTTCAACTTGTCCTCACAAATCTGCAATCCGATCAGCAGTTTGTCAAAGTTCAGTTCACAAACTCGCCTAACAATGCTGCCCAAACTTCCAGAAATAAATGCTTCCCGTCAAGCTACAGCGCTCCGAATACACTTAAGCAGAGAAGCTGTTCCAAATACTTCTCGATGGCTGGGGGGCAAAATTGCATGATTTGCATATTATGCCACATCCATTCGCACTAAAGTTGGTGCACCCTTCCCCATTAATTGTGAAATGCATGTTGACTGTGGTTGCACCCCAGCATGCGATCTTTATTTTGCATTTTTTTCTAAAAATAAATTAACCCAATGCGTGCCTGAGGATATGCAGCATATGCTCAGTTAATGGGCACCCTTATTATCAATTGAAAATAACAGGCACTCCGATAAAATGCCTCGGCACAATGTATTTGCAGGCTGTGCTGCATTCGAGCGGATACAACTCAAATTGATATGTGTACCGCAATCTGATGATGTCTTTGAGTAACTGAAAAGCAATAACAATGCAATTCATTTTTAGCTGAAAGCCCAGCGTAACTACACAAGTATTGTCAAGCAGGTGACATGGGTTAATGTAAAATGGTCATAATGTAGGTAACAAGGTGATTCTAGTAATAACCAGGCTATGTTTTCATAGCAGTATACATTAAAAGGGTTTGTGATGAGGGCATGTGATAACGTTTGCCATTGTGTGCTGTTTATACTGAGGATGCAAATAGTGTCATTCATTTATTATTCATATAGATAACTATTGTGAAATACTCACATTTCAGTCACTTAGCTTTGTCTGTGCATTTCTGCATGCGCAAATGCAAAACTGTGCAAAGATGCGCAATTGTGAGTTCATAAACGGCCATAGGAGCCATTGAGATTGGCATACTACACATGCCCGATTTAGCCTATTGTCCAACGATTGGCATGTTTGGGGGAGTGTGTATGTGCTCACGTTCGTGGATACACTCCACCATATTCACAAAGAATGTGGAATCACAGTATCAGCCAGTGCCCTATCCTTGTACTGTGCCTCATTTTACAGGTGTGAATGGATGGACAATGCAGAGAAGGGCCTCTCCTATGTCTTCTAACCATTGCTGGTAGTGTTTACTCCAGGGTCACATATAGAAATGCTTGTTATTATTATCAAATTTAGCATGATACTTCCTTTAGAGTAAGTAAAACTGCAGAGGAGTGCCAGAGCGTGATGATGTCGACAGACTCCATAAACTCTCTGACGACACCTCCCAAATGTGTTGGTCACTTTGTGACTAGGTTGACCTGCCCATTATCTGTTGCGTTAGCACCAGAAATGTTTAACGTCTGTTTAATATCTTTCTGGAGAAAAAAAAACCATCATATGTCTGTCTCCACTGCACATGAAGTTTAACCAGAAAATATCCTAATCAAGGATGTCTGTGGGTTGCATTTAAAGACCCCAAACAGAAGTCCCTTTCACATGAATAGCAAGATTTTAAACACTGAACCAAAAATGGCCTGGCCGTGTGGAAAGGGGCCTACCTGTCATAACCAATGCACAAGCAGCATTTTAATTTACAAAAGAGGGAGGAATCAAAGATCCCTGTTACATGGAAAACAGAATTTGTACAGATTGGAACCAAAAACGGCCTGCACAGGTGAGTGCAAAAGAAACAGTTTTAAAAAGTAAAAGTAAATATATCACTGCTCACACAAAAATGTCAGGAAAACAAAACATGATATGCGGGTTCACAAAATGCAATGTATATTATGTTTCACCCACAGAACTCCAGTGACATTTGAGGAGCCACTTTGTCTTCATAGAAAATGTCTGCTCAAGGCAAACCCTTTTGCTAGCTGTGAAAGAAAGAAAAAGACTTCACAAGGAAATCTCCCACTCCCAGCCTGGATGTCACATCTCCCATATAATGACCAATTGAAATAAAATGTCAGTGTTCTCCACACCTGCTGACTCTGAAAGTATTGGCTTCAAGAAAAGTTACCCCTGGGCTGGAGAATGACTGATATGTGTGTAAATGGGGGCACCCACTTCAAAGAGCAAGCTTCCAACACAAAGGAGACTGATGAAGATACAGGCTGACCCAGTAAAAACAAATGGCTGGAAGGCAGAAAAGGCCATTTGTCCCACATGAAGGTTCACAATTAATTTAAAAGGGCTATTATCATTTAAGCCTTTGTTTCGGCCATCATAAGGCGGATTGATTTCATTTTTGTACCAGTTTTTATGTAATTTCGAGGCGAATTTGGAGATATTAAATGATCTACCTGTGACTCTGGGAACTGTAATGGCCAATTAATCTATGTTTCTGGCTGATCTGCACATGTTCCAAATGTGAGAGTTGGTGAACAGGTGGAAAATATAATGAGGCATATGCTTAATAACTTATTCATAACTGTTGTGTTTTTATGGAAACAACAGAAAGGTGCCAAATGGCCGTGCTATAAGATATGGTGGTCGACTTATCTAATTCCCCATGATTAGCTGAAACAGGAAATATGTTTAGCTTGGCAGTTGCTAGTAAAATTATGAAGTTGTGATACGTAACCCGTTTTTTGCCAAAAAGTTCAAAGGAGAACAAAGGGTGATTACAAATGGGAATTGCCATATGTTGCTCCAGACCCCTAAACCAGTCTTGACTTAGAGGCTGGGTTTGAGAGCAGAGAGACGGGTAACTGTCCAATCCCAGTGGCAGGAATTATTGCAGGGTACTTCCCCAAGATTGTAAAATTGGTGGTGTCATCACTGCTATATAAAATGGACTGCACGAGGACAGAGGGGGGAAGGACAGACAGGCTTCTGAAACTTACCATCTGACAGCTGTAAGGAGACACCAGAGGAGCTTGCTGGGAGTGCATCTGGGTGGAGCTGTCTATTCATAGGAAGGTCTCAAAGCTGACTGGGCCCTATGGTGGAGAGTGGGGCAGGGCATCTTTGAGAGTGGAGTGACCAGACCCCTGCCCTATCCTTCCAGAGTGTCCAGAGATGCAGCTGGCTTCCCGAACCTTAAACAGAGGCTTGCTATGTAAGTAGAACTGAGTCCTGGGAAAAAGGTGGGGGAGTCTGCTGGCCCTGAATCCTTTCCCTTTATAGTGGGTGGGGTTGGGGGGCAAACCTGTGTGGATCCTTAGCCTATTTAACCAAAAATATGAATTTAATCAATTCCCCATTTGGCAGAACACCACAGGGTGAATATCTTTAAAATTGAAATGAACAAAGCTCACTTTCCAGTGTGTGCTGAAAACTATAGCCTATAAATTAATTTGGTAATCCTTGTTGTCCAGCTGATCCGGACTTCTTTAAGGAAGAGGGGTGTCTCTGTTCTTAAATCAGTCCAACATTTTCTTCCAGCTTCCTCAACAAAGGCCTTTCAGTAAGGGGTGTCTGTAATCCAGAATTCCCCAAAGCATTCAAATTTATCTATCTGACTTCCCATCATAGAACAAAGCAAGATGGGATCTGAAAAACAAAGCGATAAATCAGGCAGTGTTTATTTTAAACCAAAGGCTTTGGAGAAATTATAATTTCCATATGTATTTTTAGCCATCTTGAAATCCAACTATTCATTTTAATTTAAATAAATACCAATATATTTCCTGCACACTAGCTTGGTTCTTGGCTCATTGGTAGCTCAGGGGAGAGGGATCCAAGGGGGCATGATAGGTGTCTTGAGATAGGGCTAAAAAGAATCTGTTAACCAGTTTGTTGCATAACCACTTAAGTGGGGAGGGAAGGAACTCCCTGTGTTGAGGGTGGCTTCTCAATAAACTGTTACAAATTGGGGGTTCGGGCCAGGATTTAGCTTCCTATTCCTGACCCATGACAAGTACATTGTGACAGTCCATTCATTTTGATGCAATTGCGTTAAGGTGGAGGGAAAGTCATCTTTGTTTTGTTAAAGTGCCACTAGGGCCTGACCCCTGCATTCCAGGGAGGTGTATAGGTAACGAATTAAGAGTGTGTAAGAATGTATTTGAAGGAGGAAATCAAGCAGGAACAGGGTGATTTTTCCCTAGCATAAAGAACGTTTCATTAAAGTGCAAAAGTCAATTGTGAAAATGACTACTGTACAAATTGGGGAAGCCAGGGAGCATCTCCTAACTAAATTATTTCTCAAAGGAGAATGGGTTGAGGCCGATGCAGGAAACTGGAAAACAAGAATTGTGTGGGAGGTTACCTCAGTATGCAATGATATTTGGCTTGAAGCTGGAATATTGCACAAAGCACTTGAAGCATTTCATATGACCACAACTGCTCGTGATGAACAGATACAAATGGCTCAGCTAACTGCTCGATTATATTTTCATTTGCTGTTAGTAGAAGAGCATTGGCAAAATAGTGAGGCTAGTAATGTGAATCAGGCCGGACACCTGGCACAGGCCCAGTATCTTGTTCAATAACTCAAAGCTGAGTTAAAAACACTGCAGCAAGCGAGTGTAGAGCGAGAAACACTGTTTTTCGCACTGAAAAGTTCACAAAAACAGTGTGTAGAAAAGCTGAGCATACTGCAACACAAGCTAAATGACTAGTCTGCTCATAATAGAGTCTTTTTGGATGACATTATCACATTCCAATCAGAAATAAAACAATTGAAAACTGAAAATAGTCAAATAATTATCATTAGTTTTGATTCCCAAAATTACTTTGATCATACACATCAGCAGGTAAGTACTCTGAAAAAACAGAGCAAGCAGCTGGCCCAGCAAAAGACCTCTTAAAGCAGAATAACAGTGTCCTATTAAAAATTAGTACAAATTAGTACCCCGGCGAAAGACAATCAGAATGCAACAAGCATTCTGATTGGCTCTCGCCAGGTCCCTACCCGGCTGGGAATCCCTCCTTCAGGATTCCATGGCCTTTGTCCCCGGCGGGGGGCGTGGCAGCCCCTCAGCCTCCCCACGGGGGCTCGGGTAAGTCTTTTTATTTTTTTTATTTTTCCCTTCCCTTCCCTCCCTCTCTCCCACCCGCCCCCACAATTTACCTTCTTGGTCCTGCGTCCCCAGTGGGGGACGAGGGAAGCCTCCAGCCGTGTGGAGACTCGGAGCGGGGCCATCCCCGCTCTGCGCCTCCACACGGCTGGGGGCTTCCCTCGTCCCCCGCCGGGGACGCAGGTACTTTTTTTTTTTCCCGTCCCACTCCCGCCCTCCCAACCCCACTGCCCTTTTTTTTAATCCTTTTTCAGGAGCGGAGGGACTCTGACCAATCAGGATATGGGACAAGGCCTACTTATCAAGGTGCGGCACACTTCCCAACAGGTGCCTCATGCCAGTCATATACAACCTCTCCTGCACAAATGGGAACAGACCTCATGCATACCACCTATCAAAAGCAGGGTGACATGAGGCAGATAAACATACCCAGGCCTAGCTCAGCTGATCAATAAGGCCAGTCCCTGTCTGATATTGGTGAGTATTCATCTCTACCACAGAGAAGGGAAAGTTGCGGACCCGTGTGTCCTGGGAAGTAAAGAATAATATGGTAAGTACTTCAGACCATGAAAACGCTTATGAGGAGAAAGTTAGGGAGTTAGATTGACTGAAGATGCGACTACAAAAAGACCACCTTGCCCGCTTTGCTGAAGGAGAAAAGCCAGACCCTCACCCTAGGAAGAGCATTCTAAAAACTTTTGTATATTCATGGGAAGGAGAGGAATTCCCCAGACTCCCTGGTAGGAGGGATGAGGACACTGGGTTCAATCCTGAGCCTAAAAGGAACTCCAGGGAGAGTGACCCTGAGAGTTCACTTTGGTCCAGGCAAGAGGAGTCCAGACCCTGTGGTTCTTGAGATAGGGAGCGCCTAGAAGACAGGGAAGGGAGTACCGGCAGAAGTTCTGAGTCAGAAGGTGAATGGACTCAGGTGTAAAGGAAATAAAAGGCAGCACAGTAGAGAAAGGGTTTTGTGAAAGACCCAATAAGACAAATCAAGGCCATAAAGAGCTCCCTGAACCCATACCACAAGAATGGCAAGTATTCAGTGTGGGAACACCTGGAACGCTATGAGCAGATGATGGCATCATTCCAGATTAGGAATGATGTGAATTGTATAGCATTTACTAAATGGACATTCTCACCTGAGTACTCCTGTTTCTTTGCAGGACTGGAGGACCATGTTCCACTTATAATGCAGCAATACTGAAAAATGTCTTCACCCATAGGAACCCACAAGAGGCCCATAAGGCTGCATATAACTTGCAGTGTGAGGAAGATCAGGCGCCTACTGAGTTTGTTCAGGAGTTAAAGCGGGCATTTGCTCAGACTTCCCGGTGGGTGAACACCAATAGTGTCATATATGCTGGAGAACAGGCAGGGGCAAGATGGGGTAAAGCCTGGCAGACTAAACACGCCTTGCAGGCATCCAACATCCATTTACCACACTCTTGCAATCAGGTGCATTTTACAGTTAACCCGGCCCCCTTCGGGGAATCTGATTGGCTCAGGCAGACTTCCTATACACTCAAGATGCCCCTGGAAGACTTCTGTAAATGCAGTGCGCGTTCTAGCCTTTGGGCGTGGGTGGCTATATTAGCCACGTCCAAAGGCAGACCCGTGCTTCGTGTTGCAACTGTGGCTCCGAGCAACACGCTTACCGCGATACTCGACTTGTTCGTTCCTCGGCTTCATCCGCGCACACGTCCTGGATCTCAGCATCTGGAAGAGAAAGAAGGCATAAGAAAAGCAGTACCCGTAAGCGCCTTCGCTGAAATCCAACTTCTTCAGCAAGCGCAAGCGCGCTGTTAGCAACATCACTTAGCCAAATCTTCTTGGAGATCTTAAAGTAGCGTTCAGAGTTCTTGCGCACGTCTTCTTCGGCGGATCCCTTCAAGAATCACCTGTGAAGAAAGAAAGAACAGGATTAGAACGGGTAATCACTGTTGTCTACCGCGCGCAGAATTCGCTGCATAGCAAGGTCCCTTAGTGACGTGCAGAACTACCAGAACCACCCTGCAAACGGGAACTAGAAACCTACCTGCAAATATATCCGATCCGGTGAAGTAACTGGAACTAGAACCTACCTGCGAACTGGAGCTAGAACTCACCGCAAGTAATCCGAACCAGTAAAGCAACTGGAACTAGAACTTATCTGCAATCTGGAACTTGAACATACCTGCGAGTTAATTCAAACCAGTGAAGCAACTGGAACTAGAACTCATCACTGGGTGAAGAAACTCAGTGAGTGGCAGAACAGAGACTTAACCAGACCTAAAGAAGGTCCAAGGGTCTCAGAGATACAGCGCCCCTGTCTAGTTCAGGATGGAGAGCTCACCCAATCTATCTTAAAGGTGAGCCATACTCCTACACTTCCATCACAGTACTGACATGGAGGGGAGGAGGGAGAAAGGAGGATTGGGGCCCATATTCAGGAAAACTAAGCAGCTCACATCTCTCTCAACAGATACCTGTAGTACCACTCCACTACTCCTGGGAAAGGGTCCAGAAGACTTCATCGCTCCCGCACAGACCCAGGTGAGTGTGACAAATAGTAGGTTCATAAATACATATGTCCATGCTCTCCCCAAATACGTAATGACTCAGTTGGTGCGTGACTTTCACGAGCATAGGATCCTGGATTGGGTGACTGAACATGCCACCAGGCATAAGCTTGCTGAGAGTAAAAATATTGTCTAAACCCCCAAGCCATCTAACACCCATGCCGCTGCAAAAGTGGCAGAGGTAAGAACTACCCCTCCATTGGATCTGGAGACAGGAGACCTAAAAGTAACCTTCCTGCGAACAAGCATAATGGAAAGCAGAAGGAACCCCCCAACCCGCACCAATTGAATGATAGTGAGGTGGGAGCCAAGAACAATGATCCCTCTGACCCTGCCACCTATATAAGTAATAGGTACAAGGGTACTAAACCAATACTGGGGTATGTATACACTCCACCGGCCCAAGGGGTGGGAATTAATCAGGTAAGTACTGCCCCAGTAAACTTCCCTACAAACTTCCCTCAGGAGAAAAGTATCACTCAAACTCCCAATCTGCACTTTTTACCCAGATATCCCCCAAACCGAAATTCCAAAACAATCCTCCTCTCACTCCCAGCTTCCAGGACAATAAATCCCTGAACCCGGCAGAAGGGAGATTCAGGATGGAAAATTATGGGGGGAATTTCCAGTACCTGAGCTACTTCATGAGAAGGGACAGTCCCCTTTCAGGAGCAGCAGAGGTATGACTTGAGACCTCCCTACCACCCAGAGAAGGTCTTGCAACTGGAGGAACAGGTCCAGCAACTGACCAAGGATCTGGGGTGCATGCTGAGGGCTCAGTACAACTCTCCACCTAACAACTGCTTCCCAGAATTCCCCAACACCCAGGTCTGATGCCCCAGGAGGGGGAAATGATGGGAGGGAACATCCAACAAACCATGGGTTTGTGAGGAGGGGGCCGAGGCGGAGGGGAGATGCCAGGCTCTTGAGGAAGCTTCCTTTCTCACCCTAACAGAACCTCTAAAAAGAGTCTCTTCTACCCACAAAATATTAGCACCCAAAGAGCAAAGGGTAAGTAGGAGAGGCCATAGAAGAACCCACTTTGTGAAGGAACTCCTCATTATCCCCTTTGAAAGAGAAGAATCCCTGGAGGATTCAGGTAAGCAGACATTCTTTTTCAAAAATGAGGGGATCCCTCCCAAAGGAAAATGGGACCTTGAGTGGGACTGAAAGAGTTGAGGTGTGCCAGGTGAATAGCGCTTGAGCAGTTAAATATTTCAGGATCAAGTCAATTAAACCTCATAGAATAGGCTGCAGCACCCTGTGGGAAAACTAAAACTTAAACTATCAAAACCTTCAATCTAGTGTTTTTTCAGAACATTCATTGTAAAGGAAGTTTGCAAGAGGACTTTTTCTATCTTGGGATGTTGAAGTGTTTTGTTGGCAGCGCATCCACAATGTGGGAACACCCAATGTCACACTTGAGTGGGACTGGGTATGGATGTGGAATCAGAAAATACAATATTAAGGCTTTTACACCATGCAAAGAGAAATACACCGACACAGGCTTGTAAAGATCCCCAGAATCTTTATTGCAATGCTGTACAGTTTACAAAACAAAGTACACAAATAGCTATTTGGCCATCAATACATCACAGAGACCACCAGCAGGGTTCAATGTGAGCAGTGAACAGGAATTGCTAGCTGGACATCAGCGTATTTATACATTTATACATTTATACATTTTCTTTGTAACGATGTCCAGCCTCCTACAAGTTAATCATGTACTGGAATAGGGTCGCGCCAGGTTCATTCCTAATTTACATATCTCGTGCATGCGTTTTACTTTTTAATACATTTACTAACAAACACTATTATTCTCTGGGTTTAACTTTACATTCTTTACACATTGCTTTAATGCAGGTCAAACAGATGTTTTGCATGACATGTTTAAATAGCGTTATTGTTCTTATATACTTGTAGGTTAACATTGCCGATTCAAGTAATCCCCTGATCCCGAGGTCAACAAAGGACAAGGTCTACATGACCCTAACATATAGCCTGCAGGCAGGTTGGACATTAACTCTCCTACAGAGGTTGAAAAGGTTAAAGTAAGAACAAGAGAACACAGGTCGGCCATTTTAGGCTACAGGGTGACTTTGCACGATAAACTAAAATGGCGGCTTTAACCTAAAATGGAGGCTTGATTCACTTAAGGTCGCGACCATGCAATACAGATTTCCTCGCAAAGCGACTGGGCATAGGCCAACATATACAATGAGGACGAAACAATATTATATCAGTTTTAACAAAACCTCCTTTTGGCCTATGCCAAGCGTTAAACTACCTTCAATCACTTTGCGACTAACTCCACATTTCAACGTCTATACACCCCAAATCATTGTCAGACATATCTATTGCCATTAGATCAGACACTAGAGTTTCTTTCAACACATACTCCTTGGAAACCTTATCTGGGGCGCATATTTTATGCCCTAATACACTTGTTGCTTGCGTGCAACACCCCCCTAATACTGAACATATACCAGGGAGACACTGTATACAACAACCAAGGAAAAGAAAACTACCCAAGATAATCAGCAGGGCCGAAAACAACTTCCATCACCACGACGGTAGGAGGTCCCAAAACCATGCACTAAGTTCCCAGTTTCCCTCAGGAACATGCACTTCTGAACTAAGAACATGTAGATTTTGGATCGCCCTAAAGATTGTTGGAGAGGAGTTTGGTACGTAAACGCAGCAAGCGGACCCCACTAATTTACATACTCCTCCACGCTCTGCCAGAATGACATCTAATGCCATCCAGTTCTGAAGAGCTACTAATCTTATCGCTTTCTGTTCTAACGTCATATTATAGAGTATGTCAGTGGTCCGGTTGATGATTCTCTCCAATACTCTCGCTAGTCCCCTGATATCTTCTGAATTCGTAATTTGCCCAAAAAATGGCACAAAGAATTTTATGACGTCTCCTAGAGTTTGCGCGGGAGTATCCCCCTTCACACTTCGTTGTGGACAAGTTTTCGAAATTTCTGCAGTACTAGCAATAAATACCCCAGGTAATAGAATCCCTAAATAGCAGGTTCCTTGCCAATCCCTGGGCAACCATGGAAATGCCATATTACCGCAAACGAAATAGACAGGTTCACCTACGTACAGAGGTCTGTTATCACTAGTCAAATTCGCAACGTTGGCGCATTTTCTAAAATTACCCATTGACCGTGTTCCATTCCTCTGTATGCAGAAGGATACTGAATCGGGGCTATGGTTAACAGAATAAGATGGAGGCGTGGCATCCTTATTGCCTATAGGAGCCATTTTGAAAGAGATCAAAGACTGAAAGGGACGAGACAATCTATCAGAGGGCCTAACAGAAGCAACGTTTGGCTTACTCCTATTTGCAAAAAGCGAGCATCCCAGGGGCATCAAAACACGTTTCTCAAAACTATTCAAATTTGTACCATCAAAACTCCCTGAGATGCTATCATTCCATCGGCCAAAGAATAGTGCTCTAAGGGAAGCATAACAAGCAGTTGTCAAAGGTAAAGGATGAATATACCAACCTAGCCCCTTATCCCCATGTTGCGGTAGATGTGAACAGATCCAGCAGTTGGTCCTATTCAAAATTGCATGAGTGGCATTCATTATTAACAAAAGAGTATTATTCTGATAGTTCCGTCTATGCGAAGAATCTCTAGGCGACAAGGTATGCAATTGCACGGAAGGAGTGGGGAAAACAGATACATTTTCAACAGGTAAAAAGTCCTCTAGCGGATATGCTTCCTCCAGATACCATAACCCAAAACCAATAGTTACTAAAAACCCAGTTATTATTACAAAAAGACAACAATACACTTTCAGGGTCCCATTACTTGCTTGATCATTGTCTCTGCTAGTCACATATTTATCTAAAAGTTTGGTACGAGCGGTAGCGGGTGCAGGCATTGTCGTCTTCAATCGAAAATCACCAATTGTTCGTTTGCTGGCGACTCCAGTCACGCGTCTTCTTAATGTCTTTCCCACAACCCTGAGACAACAGAATCCTTTCGTACAGTCGGGCCAAAAGGCAAGCCCTCAAATGATTTCCTCGATCGCACAGTCAAACCGTGCCGTACGTCTATTTTCTTGGACGTAAATTATATTTCACAATTTCCGGTGCCGAAGGATCAGATAGCAGTATGTCGTCACTTCCCACTGGATGTGGCGAGTGAACGGAAATGGGATCAGAAAATGATTGATCCGGAAGTACCACTGTTGGAGAGTGCGGAGACAAGATCGCCGTTTTGTCTGGCCTTACAAATTCTGGAACGGTCTCCGATACTCTCTTTTCAGTTGTTGCTGTTTCAGGCATGTTGGTTACAGCAGTGGAAAGGGATTCTGTGTCTTCTGTATCGTATGGCACGGGCTGCGGGATCCGTTTGGTGTGTGTCGCGTGGATCCAGTTCTTATGCCCTGCTACCCGCACAGCAGTCTGGGTAACTAGCAGGACCTGGTAGGGACCCCTCCACCGAGGTGCAAGGGAAGACGACCTCTCGAAAACTTTCATGAGGATCCAGTCCCCCGGTCGTAGACTGTGACCAGGACCCTCGTATCGTACAGGTAATGCCTCTCGCACCTGGTGATAAATTGAAAACAGATTTTTAGTCAACTGGTTACAGTAATCTGAAAGAAGCACATTCTCTATATCCCGCAACGAGCGACTTTTTGGCATACCCCAAATATTAGCAGGCCTCCCCATTACCTCCTCAAAGGGAGAGAGCCCAGTTTGAGGGGTTGTTCTCATCGACAACAACACAATCGGTAAGGCGTCCGGCCATTTTAACTTGGTGCCAGCACACGTGTTAGCAAGCTTGTTCTTTATAATGCCGTTATGCCTTTCCACTAATCCGGCACTTTGGGCATGTCTGGCCGAATAAACCCGTTTATCAATCTGTAATCCTTCACATATTTGTAGGATTACAGCAGCGATAAAGTGTGGCCCATTATCCGACCAGATGACTCTCGGCAGCCCGAACCTAGGAAAAAACTCTTTCAACAGAGTTTTTGGCGTGGTTATGGCCATTGCATCTCTAACAGGGAAGGCCTCAACCCACTTACTAAATGCACAAATGACAACCAACACATATTTAAGATTGTTGCAACGTTCCATTTCAATAAAATCAAAGTGGATAATCTCAAACGGAACAGAGGGTGGAGCGAAACTTCCTCTAGGAGTCGAGGTACCTTTTCCTACATTGTGCTGCAAGCAGACCATGCACCCTTGGACAAAGCGCTCCGCAATTTTGAAAATTTTATCAATGGCCCATACACTGTGTAACATTTTAGTCAATTTACGCGCGCAGACATGGGTCGGACCATGAGCCATAATGACCATCATTGTAATATAGGTGTCAGGGAGTAACCATTTTCCTTCAACATTGTCCACCCAACACCCATCATTATCCAATCTTCCTGCACCCTCGACCCATTTCTTGGTCTCCTCTACAGTAGCATCTGCTTGAATGTCTTTTACAGAATCGATACTTTCACCAAAAGTGCAAACATTTACAGTTTCTCTTACAGCATACATTTCTGAACTAAAATCAGTGGCAGTTTGTTTAGCTATCTGACCAGTGAAAGCATTCCCTTTTCCTATATCATCTGTAACCTTTTGATGTGCTGTACATTTTATAATAGCTAACTGAACAGGGAGTGCGAGAGCTGAAAGTAATTCCACTACTAAAGTGCCATGCTGCATTTTCGTGCCATGTGAGGTCAAGAATCCTCGTTCTTTCCAAAGTCTACCGAAGTTGTGAACTACCCCAAAGGCATACTGACTGTCGGTATATATATTTACTGTAAGCCCTTCAGAAAGTTCACAAGCCCGAGTTAATGCTATAATTTCTGTGGCCTGCGCGGAATTATGCATAATTCTTTTGGTTTCTACAATCGTACTTAAAGTAGTGACGGCATAAGCAGCCGTGGATGTACCGTTCGGAGGTTTAAAACAAGAGCCATCACAAAATAGCTCTCCTTGTTGGCTATTCAAAGGCATGTCTTTCAAATCGATTCTACCTTTAGTCTCTTGTTCTGTCGTATAAAGGCAATCGTGTGACGTTTCGTCACCATCAACAGTATCTTGCGGGACAGGTAAAAGTTCAGCCGGATTTAATACACAACACCTCTGAATTTGAATGTGAGGAGCAAACAAGATCAATTCGTATCTTGTCAATCGTGCAGAAGTGAGGTATTGCGTTTGATTTCTATTCAATAAAATATCTACAGAGTGAGGTACCATTAGGGTTAACGTATGACCCAGGACCATTCCCTCGCTCTGTTTTGCAGGCGCAGCAGCAGCAGCGACAGCTCTCAAACATCTCGGCAAAGTGCATGCAACAGGATCAAGGGCGGATGAGAAATAGCCGCACAGCCTATTCTTCCCTCCATGTTCCTGCGTTAACACAGCCAAAGCACATCCATCACGTTCATGCACATACAATATGAAGGCCTTTTCATAATTTGGAGTTCCTAAAACCGGCGCCGAACACAGCGTGGTTTTGAGCAAGTCAAATGCTGTCTGGTGTTCCAAAGTCCATGGCAATGGCAAAGAAATGCCCTTCTTTGTCAAAGCCAGCATTGGTTTAATCGTTAACGAAAAGTTAGGGATCCACAATCTACAGTAAGAAGCCATACCTATCAGGGCTCTAACTTCCTTCTGCGTATTTGGGACAGACATGCCAGAAATAGTTTTTATTCGTTCAGGTGTCAACCGTCTTCCCTCCTTTGACAGTAGATAACCTAAATAGGTGACCTCCTGACAACAATATTGGAATTTTTTGAGTGAAGCTTTGTGGCCATGTTTTACTAGATGACAAAGCAACAACATGGTGCCTTCTTTACAGGCACTCTCAGAATCAGCAGCCAAGAGGAGATCATCTACATACTGTAGTAACGTGCAAGTAGTAGGCAACTCGAGGGTATCGAGCTGCTCTTTTAATGCCCTACTATAAATACTTGGACTCTCAGTGTACCCTTGTGGTGCACGAGTGAATGTGAACGAGCGTTCACCTAAGGTAAACACGAACAAATACCTACTATCCTTGTGTATGGGAATACTGAAAAACGTGTTTTTGAGGTCAACAACGCTAAAGTGAGTGGCAGAAGCCGGAATCATAGTTAGTATCGTTGTAACATCAGGTACAATGGGAAATTGAGGAGCCACAATTTTGTCAATAGCAGGTAAATCAATTATAAACCGAAAGGGATTCGCATTATCACCTTTTTTGTATACTGGCAAAATCGGGCTATTACACAAACTACCAGTAATTTCCTCAATTACTCCACGATGTACAAAATCAGAGACTTTACATTTCAAAGCCTGTTCGCCTTCAACTGAGATCTTATATTGCGGGATGCGAGGCAATTTTACTCCATGTTTCAGAATAATTTTAACAGGTTCAATTTGAAGAATGCCCACATCATTATCATCAATTGCCCATAAGCATTCCGGAATATTACTGAATTCTGGCAGTAAAGGTCGAGTCAAAAACTGAGAGGCGAGTGATTGCTGAGGTGAAATTGTTAACCGAACTCCATCTGGGGAACAATGTATTACTGCATGCAATTCCTTCAACAAATTTAACCCCATCAAATTCTCCCCACAGTTTGTGGTAAGTAGAAATGGACATTGCTCCGTGAAGGGACCCAGTGTTATCGGTACCGGCAAAGAGACTGGACAAACTACAGGTGTGCCTGAAAACCCTACGGAAACATTGGACTGCCCTGACAGGGGAATATTTGGAACCCGTGAATGGTCAATGGAACATTTCTGTGCTCCCGTATCTACTAAAAACAGATGCTTCCTATTTAACACCGCCATCTCAACGTAGGGACCTTTCTGATGAACGGGAATAGGCGTCGGTTCCAAATCCTGCTTCGGGCAATCCTAATGAAACAGAATGTCGTCAAAAGGAAGCTCTTCAGAGAGGTACACGGCAGAAGGGTGATCAAAAATGTTTCTATTATCCACATTCGAAACTTGCTTATCCTGTGAAGGAGGTTGCTGTGATTCTGGTGCAAACTAACCTCTGCCAGGGCCCCTTGCACCTGGGCGACCTCTGGATCGTCTACCCATGTTCCCAAATGACCTCTGCTGCAAGGTCGGACATTGTGCACGCCAGTGACCTTCCTGTCGACAATAGGCACACTGGTTAATGGTTACCGGAGCCAGGGGCGTACTTCCCTGTTGAACGTACTGACCTCTAAATTGATTACCCCCTCTAGGGTTTCTAACAATCTGTTGTAATAGGACTTTTGTTTTCAGGTCGCCCTTTTTTTTCTCAAGTTTTTCCTTTTCATTATTCACACGATTTTCATAGTACTGAGCCATGTGCAGTACTTCTGATTGAGACTTCGCCTGCCAAGCGCATTCGGAAGACATCATCTGTAACTGGATGTCAGGCAGCAATCCACGTACAAATTTGTCGACAAACAGCCTTTTCCCTGACTCTGTGCCTAAGTCTTGTCCACTGAAATCTGAAAATTCCTGTTCAAACCGATTGAAGAAATCGGTAGCACCCTCAGACTTTCCTTGGACACAGGCCGTAAGCTTGTCCCAAATGATTCTTTTTTCAGGAACTATAGTTTTTAATTTTACAATAAACCTATCAGGCAAAGTTAATATCACTTGAGGCGGTCGCTCGCCAGCTGGTCTTTCTCTGTCGAGCCTAACCATGTTATCCCATGTATCTCCTAACCCAGGTACATCATCTACGGTCCTAATCTGTTTCCACAAATCAACTGGCAGGAGGACGTGAAATTATAAATCAATATCACTTAAGGTGAATACCGATGATTGTAAGACCGACTCTATTTCTTTATAGAACCCCATCGGATTCTTTCTTATATCAGGAATAGATTGCTTTATAGTGTTTACTTCCTGTCTTGAGAACGGGACGTGAACAAACTGCGATACGTAATGTGCAGGAATGTCCACCGCGAGTATTCCTTGTGCAGCATCGGCCGCAATCTCAAATTTTGGGACAAATGTCGGAGGGACCTCTCTCATAGGCAACTGAGAAGTAGGTAGCTTCGAACGCTTACTAAGCAACAGAACCAAATCAAGCGCTAAGGCAGTCGAAGAAGTATCAATCGAAAAGGCTCTCTTATAAACACTCAACAATTCTGCGGGACAACAAATCTTTCTTTTTACAAACTCATTCTGCAGGTATTCTACCATAACCTGTATCACTTTCTTTTGCATTTCTAACGTATACTGACCATATGTGTCATATACTTCATCTGGAGTTATCGACATATCCGAAATCCGTCTTATCGCATCCTTTGAACAAATTCGCGCTTCCTCACCTTTTAATTCACGGCAAGGAGAAAACCGTTTCTGTAAGACCATAATACCTATATTATCACTGTCTGCTTCTTCATTCTGTAACTCTTCCAACTCCTTCCTATACACAAAAATCCTCTTAACATGCCCATATACTTTCCCTGCAGTATCTCTGGACATCGCTAAGGCGTTCAAATCCCGTAACCCTTGTGGGAGATCTACATTGTTTAATCTAATCCACATTATACGCAAATGAATCCCTAACCCTTCAATAAAAACATTTTTCTCAGGAATACTTTTTAGATTTTCGAGTGTGGAAAAAACATCAGCTTGTTCACCCTTCTCCATACAATGTTTATCCCAAGCAATCAATTCATTCTTTTTATCTGGGGAAACAGTATTACAAGTCACAACCCTTAATCCCACGCCCTGGTCTACTACAAGCCATGCGGAATCACTTGGAAGAGGAAGAGTAGGCACATTCTGAATATCAACAGGTGGAGGCAAGGGGGCAGGCAAAGGAGCGACGGCTGGAAGAACAACAGGAAGAACAATAGGGAGGACCGGAGGAACTATAGGAGGAGGAATAACAATAACAGGAAGGTGCAAAGCACCAGGGGGAGGGACGCACGGGGGTGGCGCAGAGGCATCGGGCCTATGTTCATGCAAAAGTTTATTAATCAATTCATCTGACGTATGAAAATCTTTTGAAGGGTACATTTTTTGAATGCCTAATTGAAACGCTCTGTCCGTGTTCCTAACTGACTCCAATTGTTTATTTTGATCATATAACCGTGCCTTTTTGACACTCGTCATATGTCGACGCATATGTTTCTCTCTACTCTTTTGTTGCTGCAAAGCTTCTGTTTTCCAACTGTGCAATGCGTCAAATGCTGCAGGTCTAGCCTTTTTCTTTACCAATACAGACTCTAGATATTCTATACGAGGGATTTCAAAGCTACCATTGGTTGGCCACCGAAGATTAGAGTTATGTCTGGTCTGTCTGTGCCAAATGTCATTAAATGCTATACTACCAAAGCCTTTCTTACAGTACATAGTACATGCCGGCGACCCCTCCTGTGGTGCGGGACGGCTATCTTCCAAAGATTGTCTGTCGCTGTGGAATAATGCCCTGAAGCAGGCAGACAATTTCCCAGGCATATCAAAGTTCTGGTGTTACTTGGTCAAATAATTGTGCTCGCGAGTACAATGCGCCAAATTCAAATTGTCAGGGTTAAATTAAGAATCGGGTCACGATTCACCTGACCAAAGGACTGGGAGGCCTGATCCGGTTACTAAGGACAATTCTAAGGACCCACGTGTCTGGTGATTTCGTCAAATTTACCCACCTCGATATATAGACCCTCGTCAAGACGTCGTCTCGGGCTACAGCTCACCGTTCAGGGATCGGATCGTGTAGTTCTGTCGAGGAATTCACTTCTCGTCCAGAGGGGCCGTTTCTGTTGACACCGTCCGATCCCGGTCCGATAGTCGAGCCAACCTTCAAGGAGACGAAGTCGATCTTGAGGGTCCCTATTCGGGCGCCATCTGTGGAATCAGAAAATACAATATTAAGGCTTTTACACCATGCAAAGAGAAATACACCGACAAAACAAAGTACACAAATAGCTATTTGGCCATCAATACATCACAGAGACCACCAGCAGGGTTCAATGTGAGCAGTGAACAGGAATTGCTAGCTGGACATCAGCGTATTTATACAGTTTCTTTGTAACGATGTCCAGCCTCCTACAAGTTAATCATGTACTGGGCTAGGGTCGCGCCAGGTTCGTTCCTAATTTATATATCTCATGCATGCGGTTTACTTTTTAATACATTTACTAACAAACACTATTATTCTCTGGGTTTAACTTAACATTCTTTACACATTGCTTGAATGCAGGTCAAACAGATGTTTTGCATGACATGTTTAAATAGTGTTATTGTTCTTATATACTTGTAGGTTAACATCGCCGATTCAAGTAATCCCCTGATCCCGAGGTCAACAAAGGACAAGGTCTACATGACCCTAACATATAGCCTGCAGGCAGGTTGGACATTAACTCTCCTACAGAGGTTGAAGAGGTTAAAGTAAGAACAAGAGAACACAGGTCGGCCATTTTAGGCCACAGGGTGACTTTGCACGATAAACTAAAATGGCGGCTTTAACCTAAAATGGAGGCTTAATTCACTTAAGGTCGCGACCATGCAATACGGATTTCCTCGCAAAGCGACTGGGCATATGCCAACATATACAATGAGGACGAAACAATATTATATCAGTTTTAACATGGAGACCGGCACAGAAACTATGTAACTCCAAACATGGGAGCCAAACAGAAGTGAAATGATCAGGGGATGTCCTTTCTCCAAACAGGTTCTGAGAACTGTTGCCAGGTAACGGGGGAAAGCCAAGGAGCCAGGGAAAAGGAGGATTCCCCAACAAATCCCATTGCAACTCTGACACAGAAAACTACACATGATCACACAGTGTCAGCGTTCAATATTAAGAAAATGGCCTCCAGGCTGTCAAATAACTCACACTTTCTTTGCACCTTGGAGGAAAAGGAAGGCCAATGTTATGCACTGATTAAGTTGCAAGGTAAGTGTGAATTATTAGCAATGGTGGATACTGAATCCCAAGCCACCCTCCTGTCATAAATGGTCATTGACCAACTAAACTCAGGATGGGGGAGGGCCACCAAATTTCACTCACTCCACCTCCCACTTCCCAGACAACTGAAACACTTGTGTATGGACGCGCTATAAATAAAGTATCATATCAACTCCAGTGTTTTGACAGGAATGATGCGGCACCAGCTGAAACATCTGGTGATCATTGTGACTCCAGAGGGCACACCTTGTTTATTGGGGAACAATCTCCTGAGGGGGTTATCACCTCTGATTGACTGTGTAAGTAAAGGTCCTCTGGACTCAGACTAACCGCCTTATCAAATTACAAATGAGTTCCAATTATGTAAGTCTGAATAGTAATTGATCAACACTCTGAGACTATAGAGTTACATTTCAAAAATAACCTAGTTCCAGACATCACTGTCATATCTGTAGGAGAACAAACTGGTGATGTGAACCCTTCTCCAGTCTTAAAAATCAACCTTCCTCCCAATTTTAAGTGGCAATCCACACTGGAAGGGAACACCCTGAAATATTACAGTCCAAATTCAGAAGAAACCTTGAGTCCTGTGAAGCCAGAAAATAAAGAGTCCTGAACCTGGGACCTGGGGCCCTTTAAAACGAGGTAGCAATATTTAGAGATGTGTGGGGATGCAGACCGTACTCATACATCAATAATCAAACCGACTCAGGAAGTTGGCAAAACTTAGAACTGTTTTATTTGCCATGCCTGATTTGGGCAAAAGTGGAAACCTAGCCTATGTGGATGATGTTTTCATCAAGAGCTCAACTGTGGAGGAACATATAGCAGAAATCTGCTATGTTCTAACCCAGTTGCAGAAGGCCGGAGCAGAACTGTCCTTTCAGAAGGCATAGTGCTGTAAGACGTGAGTCAACTTCTTAGGGCACAAGATCACACCTGAGGGTCATAACCCCTTAAGTGCCAAGGATAAGTATGTTCATCCTTTTTGCATAGACTTGCATAATAGCCTTGCACTTAAGCTGTTAATCCCCAGGTGAAGAAGGTGTAAGCCTTATTGAAATGAAAATGCCCTACCACTCTGTGAGAATCAAGAAGCCTTCTGGGACTGACTAATTATAGTCAAAAATTCATTGAAGAGTACGCAGAAGTCACTCGACATTTGGTCCATTTATTAAAGGCCAGAGTCAAGTGGGAGTAGGTACCAGAACAATCTCAGGCAGTTAAACAACTGAAAAGAAACCTTTCCTAGGCTTCTTGTTTGGCTTACCCCATAAAGAACAAGGAGTTCTTCTTGGAGACAGGGTTCTCAGATACTTGCCTTACAACGGTATTGTACCAAAAGCATGACAACGTCAACAAAGTCATCTCATACGCCAGCAAGACTTTGTACTCTTCGTAGGAAAAATAAAATGACTGCGAGAAGACACTCTTGGCAATGGTGTGGGTGCTGAAAAATTCCCACCCATTCATACAGGGGGAGCACATCATTGTCGAAACTCCTCATCAACCCTTGCAATATCTACAAAGTGACAGAATTCTGGCAGGGAATGTTAGTAATTCCAGAATTACTTCCTTGATTCTGTCCATGCACTGCCTTCCTGTAGAGGTCAGATATGGCCAAAACAAGAAGCGTCCCCTAGCACAAGGGTTGGCGGACTTGCATGATTGTGCTCAAGAAAACTGTCATGAGGACTAAAGTCTAGTGACCAACAACAACATGGAGGCGTACTTAACTTCCCCACACAATGTCTATGTAGAAGAGTTGTGTCAGGGGATACACACAGTTTATGTGGATGGGTCCTCCTACCATGTTGATAACAAGGGGGGAAAAACTGGTGGCTGCAATTGGGACTGCCTGGGGGAACGATACCCCAGAACCCTCTGCTGGTTATAAAATCAGACCCCGAAGTAGTCAGGTTGCAGAGTTGATGGGTGTTTAGCAAGCCACCCTCACTGCAGTGCACCACCAACTCAATGAACTGGTCATAGTCACAGAGTCTGATTATGTCAGGAATGGGTTTGTGGAACACCTGATTAACTGGAAGTATCGAGGCATGCTTTGTGCCAACAACAAACCCCTTAAGCATCCCAAACGGATCCAGTCAATAGATGATCTGGTGACCTCCAATGAGATGACCATCTATTGGAAGAACATAAGGTGTCATTCCAAGATAGAGGGGCCAGATAAGACTGAGAATGACTTGACTGACCAGCTGGCTAAAACCGTTGCTCTGCAGGCTGATTTCATGAAACCGAATCCCCGCTGGGTTAAATCCAAATGGCAGCTGTCACCAGGTCACCAACTCTGGCTAAAAGCGAACCCAGTGGAGTAAAGGTACCCCAGGTGCAGATTTGAACACTGCACAGAATGAGGACCCGATGATTGGGAAATGTTATCGACACATTGAAGACTCTGCAAGCTTTCCTCTAACAAAGTCGGATTATGCCCGTAAAGAGGATCTCTAGGTGTTGATGATGTTTTCCAAGATGTTGCAGATCCAAGATGGTGTGTTGGTAAGGAGAGCCCTATCTGGTTGTGACCAGTGGGTGGTACCTACTTCATTCCGAAGCCTGATGTTGAACCATGTTCATGATGTGGCCACTGCCGGTCATAGGGGGTTTCACACAACACTGGACTTCTTGTGCAAGGTTGCATACTGGCCAAACATGGTCCAGGACCTCACCATTTACCTCAAGGCGTGTCTTTTGTGTGCTCGATTCATATCCAGTTCACTCACGCACAGAGTTCCCCTACAGAAAAGGGGAATTACACTGCCTTGGTCAAAATTGCAAGTCAATCTCATGAGGCTAGTGTTTCGTTCCTCTAGAGGAAACAAGTACATGTTGACTGTGACATGCGTGTTCACAAAGTGGGTAGAATGTAGTCCAGCCCTGAATTGAAAGGCGCAGAGGGCTGCTGCACTAATGATCAACCACATCTTCTCTCGTTTGGGCCTCCGGCAAAGGATTGAGTCGGACCAAGGTAGCCATTTTACCAGTGAGGTGATGGCGAAAATGTGGGAGATTCTAGAGGTAAAAAGAAAACTCCACATTGCCTTCCACCTGGCCTCAAGTGGGGGTGGGGAGGTGAAGAGGTACAACAAAACCATTCTTGAGTATCTTAAAGAAGTTTGTGGTAGACTCTGGACCCAGTTGGGACATCCGATTGCCACTTGTCCTGATGGCTACTAGGTCTTCACCAACTTCTGCAACAAAGATGTCTCCATTTGAGCTCATGACCAGACAAAGAATGTGTGTTATCACAACATCTGCTCTATAGAACTCAGGAGTAGACCGCGATAAATGCGTCCACTACTCATGAGTACATTCAAAATTTAAACAAGCACCTCCAGCATGCTTTTGCTTATGCTCAGCGCAATTTAGAAAAGTCGGCTGAAGGAATGAAGACCTACTATGATCTAAAGACCAACAAGAAAAAGTATCAAATAGATGACAAGGTTTACCTGTACAATTTTCAAAGGAATCAGTCCAAGGAGCGGAACTTGCTCCCATCTTGGCCTTGGTGCCTTTGAAATTGTCGATCACCTGTTGCTAACAAGATACGCACCCAAAAGGAGAACATACAGAAGAAAAATGGGTCCACATCAATCAGTTGAAAAGTTGTCATCCCAGACACGCGTTATGACTGATTGATGAGCCGAATTAAAGTCGAACAGAGGAACCATCTGAAGAATAAAAAGGAAGGATTCAAAATTGGATGGAAATATATACATATGTAACAGGGAGTAATTTACTTGGTGATATTGTACAAATGAATACAATACATAGAATGTGTTTTGTGAAATGGTGAAAATGTCATGTTGTAATTGTATGTTGTTCTTGTTGTAAATTCTATGTAAATCTTCTGGGGTAATATATGTGCAAAAAGTACTGAAACTCTTTTTCTATCCTTTATTAGAGACCTAACCTCCTTAACCTCCAACCTGGAGGAGAGAGCAGAGTCCGCTGAGAACCCCAGAGACCTGGAATGGGAGGAAGAAAGGGGTGCCATGCCATGCCCTCCAACCCAAAGATGGAAGGGGAGGCTGAAGTGCCCACTCCCAAAAGAAGGAAGAAAAGGGGGTGCCATGCCATACCCTCCAACCAAGAGATGGAAGGGTAGACTGGAGTGCCCACTCCCTGATGAAGAAAATTATGCCTACTGAAACCCCACTCTGCCCTGCTCTTCCACCAACAAAGAGTCATGGAACAGGAAAGGCATGTGGGGTGCATCTAAAGGCCTCAAACAGAAATCCCTTTCACATGAATAGCCTGATTTTAAACACTGAAACAAAAATGGCCTGGCCTTCGTTGTTGTTTTTCAAGTAAAATTAAAGAACCATGTGAAAAGGGATCTACCTGTCATTGCCAATAGACAAGCAGCATTTTAATTTACAAAAGAGGAAAGAATCAAAGATCCCTGTCACATGGAAAACAGGATTTTTACACATTGAAAACAAAAACGACCTGCACAGGTGTGTGCAAATAAAAAGTTTTAAAAAGTAAAAGTGAAAAAAATATCACTGCTCACAGATAAATGTCAGGAAAACAAAACTCCAGTGATATTTGAAGAGTCACTTTGTCTTCATGGAAAATGACAGCCCCAGGCACACCCTTTTGCTGGCTGTGGAAAAAAAAGTCACAAGGAAATCTCCCACTCTCAGACTGGATTTTCACATCTCCCATCTATTGACCATTTACAATAAAATGACCTGCTAAAGGTGTCAAACTGCAGTGTTCTCCAGACCTGCTGGCTCTGAAAGCATTGGCTTCAAGAATACTTACCTTTTGGCTGGAGCATGACTAATATGAGTGAAAATGGGGGCACCCACTTCAAAGAGCAACTTTCCAACACAAAGGAGACTGATAAAGGTACAGGCTGACCCAGTGAAAACAAATGGCTGGAAGGCAGAAAAGGGCAATTTGTCCCACATGAAGATTCTCACTTAATTTAAAATTACTATTATAATTTGGGCCTTTTTCACAGCCATCATAAGGCGGATTGATTTCATTTTTGTAACATATTTTATGGAATTTCCAGGTGATTTTAGGGATATAAAATGCATCTACCTGTGACTCTGGGAACTGTAATGGCCACTTAAACTAGGTTTCTGGCTGATCTCAACATGTTCCAAACATGAGAGTTGGTGAACGGGTGGAGAATGAAATTAGGGATATGCTTAATAACTTTTTTATTCATAACTGTTGTGCTTTTTATGGAAACGGCAGAAAGGTGCCACATGGCTGTGCTAAATGATACAATTTGCTGGTTGGCCTATCTAATTCCCCATGATTAGCAGTGGTTGATAAAATTATGAAGTTGTGATGCATAACTAGTTTTTTGCCAAAAAGTTGAAAGGAGAACAAACAGTGATTACAAATGGGAATTACCAGATGTTGCTCCAGACCGCTGAAGCAATCCTGACTTGGAGGGTGAGTTTGAGAGGAAAGAGAATGGTAACTGTCCAATCCTAGTGGCAGGAATTATTGCAAGATACTTCCCCAAGATTGTAAAATTGATGGTGTCATCACTGCTATATAAGGGGGACTGCACTACGACATAGGGAAGATAAAGGACAGACAGAAAAAGGACAGACAGGTTATAATGCCTTTAAATTAATTTGGTAATCCTTGTCCAGCTGACCCGACTTCTTTAAGGAAGAGCTGTGTTTTTATTCCTAAATCAGTCCAACCCTTTTATCCAGCTTCCCCAACACAGGCCCAGCTGACCTCGACTTCTTTAAGTAAGAGCTGTGTCTTTATTCATAAATCAGTCCAACCTTGTTATCCAGCTTCCCCAACACAGGCCTTTCAGTGAGGGGGTGGGAGGAGAGGGGTCTTCAGTATTCCCCAAAGCATTCCAATTTTTCCGTCTGACTTCCCAACATAGACCAAAGCAAGGGGAGGTCTGAAAAACAAAGCGAAAAATCACCCTGTGTTTATTTTAAACCAAAAGTGTGGGTGAAATTATAATTACCATATGTATTTTTACCCATCTTGAAATCCTACTGTTACCCTTATAAGCCTGCAGGAAAATCAAAATCGCACCACATTACATACGTACCTTTATTATTGATCAGTGTAATTATTTTGTGAAGTGAAATTTGCAGCAAATGAAGAATTGTGATTGTGTTCTTTTTAACTCACTTGTGTGATTTATTGATGCTGAGAGAAGTTGATTGTTTTGTGCCACGGATAAAGTGGATTTTGATATTTTAGTTCTAATTTCTAGTACTTTTAATTTAAATAAATACCAATATATTTCCCGTACACAGGCCTGGTTCTTGGCTCATTGTTAGCTCAGCGGAGAGGGATACAAAGGGCATGATATGTGTCTGAGATAGGGCTAATAAAAATCTGTTAAACAGTTTGTTGCATAACCACTTAACTGGGGACCGAAGGAACATGTCAATTCATCAAACTGCTTGGAGTTGCAGAAGTGACATCACAGGAAGTGACATCATGACCCCTGAACCTCATGATCGAATAACATCAGGGGAAGTGGTGTCACAAGATGTTTGATCCTGGTAAAAATCTAAAGGTTTCTAAAAGAGAAAAAAAGGCTATTTTAGTTACCAACTATTTATTACATTGAATGCTACATACACAAGGCATACCGCCATGATATACCAGGGGTGCGCAAAGCAGATCCATCATGTGCCACTACAGCCTGATATAGCCAGTTGCTGTAATCTTCTACACATTATAACCTTAAATGATATTCATTTTCAACACATGTGTAGGGAGCATGTGAGACATGCGTAGATTCCACACATGCCAAATACAGCCACAAACAAACCAGGCAATCGTGTGCCAGGTATGGCCTCAAAAGCCAACTATAGTCATTGTATACAAGGAACACCTTTCTTTTATTCTACTTGATTTATGGTCCCCCTAGCAGTCAGCTTGAGCTTATTCAATTTCATTTGAATGACATATTTTATCCCCATTATGTTTGTATTGATATTTGTGCTCCCAATGTCCTACATTTACCAAACTGAAGATGTATTATGCATTAATCTGCACCAACCTGCAGGAGGTTTGTCAATACAGATTTTATAAAAGCAATGTTAATTCTAAGATGACAGTTCTTTTGTTCAAGATGGACTTTCGCGTGGTTTGTTTTGTGTGTCACCTGTATCATATTTGCCCCTTTCAAGGTGGTGGGCCACGATGACCTTAGAACATAGGTTAGGTACTTGATTCTCTCCATTTTGGGTCATGTGACTCCGCTGTGATTCACGTTAGACTAACGTCACGTGGATGTGTTTCAACTACTGGTACCACGGACAGGCATTTTTTGCGCTGCATGAGTTTAAGAATATATTGAAATTTCATGGCATCTGATCCGCATTTCAGGTACTCTGTTAACTTTGTATCTTAGGTTACGCAGACAACATTACATAACCTGTGAGTGTATGTACTGTTGCCACTCTAAGTCACTGGTTGTACACATTTATTTCTCCTTTGTATAGAGAATGGCAGTACGAGTTAGATGCAAATAACCGTTTCTAACAGTACTAATATGGAGATTGGAGACCATTTTTGTTGAGGTTTTGTCGAGTACATACCTATGAGGTATGTGTTAGGGCGATTTATCAGTTTTATGCCAAATCACCTCTACCTGTGAGACCCCCAGCACTTTTCTGCTGGACTTCTGGACCTTTTTCTTCTTCTCCTGAATGAGGGGATTCTTTTTCCCTTTATTCATTCTTTTTTGTTCTGAGCATGGGAACCTTGTTCATTGTGTTTTTATTTTATATCATGGAGTCCTCCTTTCCTCCATACTTTTTGAAGACATATATGTTACACTTTTGCAGCATACAGCACCCTATGTGCAGTGTTGCTGGGAGGCCTTTGGCTCTCCTTTTTATATTATTTTATTTTCCTTAAGAACTATTGCTCCTAGCTTTTCCTATTGAGAGATCAGCACACACCACCCTAAGTGGAGTGCTGAGATGTTACCTAGTGTCCCCCTTTTCTCTGCGCCTATACCACATCTGTTACATTAACAAGCATACAAGTATGGCTGATGGCAGTAGACTTATTCTACTGACTTTTGTGTTATGTGTGCTTGCAGGCTGTCTTCACAGCTGTGGCTCTGCACAGAGGTGTCACCTTTGTTCGAACATGGTGGCTCCTTTCTTTTTTCGCCATTTGTTGTGTGTTGGTCCTTTTTCTACCTTCTTGAGTGGGGGAGGTCCTGGTTTTAGTTTTCACCTCTGCGGGAACCCTGTGTATAGCCCTCCAGGCTCCGCTGTGTCTGTGAAGACAGGAAGCATGGGAGGATCCGAAACTCTGCTATCCTTTGCCTTCTGGTGTGCCTAAAAGGAACCAATTCCCACTGGGGGGGAGGGGGCTGGCTGTCCACTATGGACAGCCATCCACCCATTTCTGTAACTGCAGGGAAAGTTTGCAGAGGATGAGTGTGAAATTCTTATTAAAGGTGATGCTCCTGAGGCAGAAGGAAAGTCAACCACTGAAACATAGGATCCAGAGAAGATGACTGGAGATGCCTTTAGCCCCTTCCAGCAAACACAAAGAGACCACTGCTGTCCTGACCCTATTTTCAAATCTACAGAGGACCTCTGAAGATGACAACTCCTTCCCTTTGACTTGTTGAACCAACTAGCCATAAGACAACCTGCAGGACTAGCCATCCCTTGATGTGCTGTGACTTTCCTGGGCTGCAAACCGCCAATACCCAGGGACCTCCGACCATAATGCAAGGCATCATCTTCCCATAAACAAATCCTCTCAGAGCTTTGGTGGGCTCCAGTTGGTACTCCAGAGACAAGATCCCCCTCTTCAAAGTCCCCTCATCAGGGTGCAGGACCAAGGAATCAAGGCCGATTGACCGGGCGGTAAATGTTCATATTTAGAGCCTGTAAAAAGGTTCCAAAACTGCAGATCGACATTAGAGCAAGGAAAGATCCTTTGCCGAGAGTCCTTTCTCGTAACAGCTGCTGCACAATTCCTTCCAGAGTCCCTCCTTTGATCACCACAACCAAGGAACAGGGAGACCGGTATCAGCGCTGCTGCACTGTGAAAGAATCCAGCTGCATCTTCTTCATCACTCCTCAGGTACTGTGGGACTCGGGGTAGTACTTATCCCAAGCCATTGTATTGCTTCTGTGTTGCTGGATTGCTAATTGTGGTGTTTGGGTGTTCACCCATACCGTTCGTCCAGGCCTAACACGTGTGCGCCTAGACCGTGCCTTTTCCAAGGTCCCTAAAATCTTTTTGACCCTCAAAAGCATCCTACGTACTTGTAACGGAAGAATCCTCTGGAACTTTGCCTTTTCTGCTGCTGTGCCTTACCTGCTTTCCCTCCAATCTGACTTTGAAGAACTCATTCCTACATAGGGATGGATTCCAAAAGCCTTATGGCCCCTGAAAATTAGTACAAGTCTTTTAAAGTGCTGAACTGCTATTGATAGTGTTGAATACCTTTTAATTTCTACCACAGAACATTTTCTGAGTTGATATACAAGTGATTTTACTTACCATTGAACTGTGTTCATGATCTGTATAATTCCCTACTATTTACCTACCCAAAGCATTGCTTATGTTTCCTATTGTGTTGATTAGTTAAAATAGTACTTAATTGCCTGTATGACTTTACCTTGTGCATATAAAATAAATATCTAGTTCACTATAACTACAAGTGTGTAAGAGTTTCTTTGGGCCTATGTACATACTGAGATAATTGTACTTACCTACAGCTCACATCCTCCTCCTAAATTAAGCCTGGCTCTGCCATGCTACCAAACCCTTGAGTAGTGCAGACCTATACAGAGAGTTGGGGCCTGTATGCCAACAGATAGTAGATAACAGATAGTCCCCTTTTGGTAGACTTTAGGAAAACTCCCCAAACAGTTGGGAGGTGCATATCTTGTGGTAACCCACTCGCTAGGGGATGTGGTGTCAATACATTGCTGAGAGAGGCACAGTAGGCAGTGTTTATATCTTTCAGTGCACTCTCTTTATTCTGTATTGGTGGCTTTGCGTGGACGGCATTTAATGTCTTTTAAGTTGCAGATATTTTTATTTGCCCTCTGCTTTATTGTGATGTCTGATTACTTGGGTTATAGGTTGATTGCCTTAGTACGGTTATGTAGCACTGTAAATTATACTCTGGGTCAAGGTACTATGGACATAATGACATGTGCACAATTTGGATTTATTCCACAGCATTTCGACGGTGATAGCGAAACAATTTTTGTGAATTGGTACATTTCAGGTACTTGTGAATTGAGATCACGAGATACCCGTATTGATTGGATAATCATCTACAGATATCTCTTAAATGAGTGTTGCTAGTTAAGTGATATGTGGCAACGATTATTGATTGGACCTCATTGTAGTATTTGGTTGCATTTTCATTTTGTTTATTTATTTGTATTTGTTTCTTGGGGTGTTGTGGTAATTAATTTTAACTTGGTGTTTGGATTTTCGTGGTTTTGAAGAAGGTTTTGAAGGGAAATCACTGATCACAACAGTAGTCTGGAGGATCACAAATCTTATGTACTTTCCGATTTTGATTGTTTGTATGTGGAGACATATGCATTTCAAACATAGGGCCCTGAGAATGTCCAACAATCATAGGTGTCAGGACAGAAACATGCTCGGTCAGGGCATTGAATTAAATTGATGTGCTTATGCAAGAACAGATTGTCTGCCCTGGTTCATGTAAATTAGATAGCCAACAAGGACATACATTTACTGTATACTGATGTTTAGGAGTATTACATCAAGTGCTGTGTTATGATATCTCCCTGCTTGTGTTTGAACACTTCATCCTTGTTTTTTAATCAGTGGCGGCTAGACGAGAGCACCATGCCCCCACCTCCTGAGTGCAAAGAAAGAAGTTGCTTTGCATGCATTATGCAATTTGTAAATTTGTTTATTTAACATTGCGGCCACAACAATGAGTATCAGACTCTTGAGTCGGACACTCATAGTTGTGGCTGCAATGTTAAATAAAAAAATAAAAATAATTGACTGGAGTTCAGCCAACAGTGGGGTACAGGCATGATATGATATGATATTTTATTTGTATTGCGCTCATACACAAGTGTTTCAGAGCGCGACGAGGCAAGGGAGGGGAAAAAGGGAGGACACAAACACCGATCTTACTAGGACCAGTGACATTGAGAATGCGCAAGTGCAGGGGAGAGGGACTCAGAAAAGTGAAAGGGGGAGGGGAGGAGTGGAAAGTGAAGAGCAAGGGATAAAACAACAACTGGTAGTGCAGCCAGCAAGGTGGCAAGTGCAAGGTTAAAGCGCAGGCAGAGGTGTCAATAAATTCAGGTAAGGGGACTGTAAGGTTGCAGATACAGACTCAAGTGCAAGGGTTGCCAGGAGGCAGTGCAGGTGTGTGGCTAGGCTGGGCAGGGACCTGGGTCCAAAAAAAGAGGGTAACCGGGTTCCCGGTGCTGAAGCAGACAGATCAGCATGGGAGAAGAAGAGCGAAGGCAGAAGCAAAGAGGAAGGTCTTGCGGTGCTTCTGGAACTGAAGATGGCTCTCCTCAAGTTTCAGAGAGGCAGGGAGGCTGTTCCAGAGGGAGACCCCAGCCAAGGAAGGAGCTCTAACCCCAACTCATTGCTTGGAGAAGCGACTGACCCTGAGGGAGGTGGAGGAGTGAAGAGCTAAAGTAGGAAGGTATTTACGGAGGGAGATTTGAAGGTAATGTGGACCCAGGCCCCAGAAAGCCTTGTGGACAATGCAAATGGTCTTAAATGTAATCCTTGCAGCCACTGGGAGCCAATGAAGAGATTTCTGGGCTGGAGAGCTATGATCCCAGGGCTTGAGGCCAAGGATAAGTCTCGCAATCCTGTTCTGGATGAGTTGCAGAGGGTGGAGAGTAGAAGCAGGCAGATTTAGAAAGAGGTTGTTGCAGTAGTCCAGCATAGCGAGAACCAGAGCTCTAGAGACAGTGAGCTTCTGGGGGAAGGAGAGGAAATGAAGAATACCTCTGAGGAGGTGAAGTTGGTAGTTTGACTGCTTATAGACGTCAGAGATGTGCAGAGAAAATGAGAGTGTGGAGTCGAAGATGACCCCGAGGTTCTTAGCTTCACAGGTGGGAGCAGGGAGGGGGCCATGGGAGGCCGGCCAGAGATCGGCAGAAAAGGAGGGTGCAGGTGTACTGATGAGGAGAGTCTTACTGGCATTAAGGCAGAGATCATTGGTGGATAGTAGACAGACAGTCAGAGATGAGAGAAGGAGAAGAGGTGGCGGAAGGGAAGCCTGAAAACGATCTTAGTGTCATCTACATAGCACTGAAAGTTGAAACAGAGAACAGCAATGCGGTGGGCGAGAGGTGTCAGATATTCGTTGAAAATCCAGGGAGAGAGGTTAGACCCCTGGGGAACACCACAGGTAGAAAGTGAGATAAAGGAAAGGAAGGGCCTAAGTTGGACCTGGGAGGGCCGATCAGAGAGGAAAGAGGTCAGACAGGACAGGGCCTAATCAGTGATCTCCAAGTTGTCAAGGAGATGGTTGAGCAGGATGGCATGGTTGACCGTGTCAAAGGCAGAAGAGAGATTGAGTAGGATGATGACAGAAGGGATGTTATAATCGAAGTTGGGGAGCAGGTCTTCAGGGATGTTCAGGAGCACAGTTTCCATGCTTCAGGCAGCTCTGAAGCCAGACCGATGGTCATGGAGACAACCAACAGAATCAGTGTGAAGATTAAGCTGGGAGATGGTCAGCTTTTCCAGAGGTTTGCCCAGGAAGGAAGTGATGGAGATCAGGCGATAGTTAGCCAGGCATGAGGGGTTGGCAGTGGGTTTCATGAGAAGATGGTCCACAAGAGAGTGCTTCAGAGGGGAGGGGAAGGCTCCAGATGTGAAGGAGAGGTTGCAGAAGTCAGCCAGAGCAAGAGCAAGGGTGTCAATGTGGTCCTTGATGGTTTTGGACGTACAGGGAAGAACCTGTTTTGACAAGGCTTTCACAGATCGGATGTGTCTGGAAAACTCATCAGGGGATGACATGGCATGAAGACAAAGGGGCGCGTCCCATTCAACACAAATTTTCTCCTTTGTTTGTGCTGGCAGTGCTGCACGGAACCTGAAGGGCTCCGCAGAGAGATTACAGTGTTCATTTAGTTGGCTTGTGGGGCACCAGCGTTGTGGTCCCACTGGTATTGTTGGATGCATAAACAATGCAGTATTTCCTTTTCTGATACATTTCATTGGCTCTTTGGCAGCCAATGAAATTTGTTGAGATTGAAGAGGTGGCTGGTATAGAAAGTGAGCAGCACACATGAGGAGCAGGGAGTCCTGTGCCTGGCTGTGTTCGGGGGGACACAGCTCTCGTGATGAAAACAAAGCACTGCTAAGAAGCAGCAGGGGGCTGCAGATGGATCAGAGCCACCATTGTGTTGTTTGACAGGTGGCGTCACGGACCATAACAACAACACAAGCAGGACCCAGTAAGTAAGTTCTTATTGAATCATGAAGGCTGAGAGTCACAATCTCCTGTCTTCACCATGACCCATTCTCCCAAGTCGTCTCTGAAGGAATGAACGCACTAAACATGTTCAGCAAAACAGTCTGTGGAGGTGAGTCATTTCCAAGTTGTTCTGCACCCTCAAGCCTTTCCAAGCAGTTTCCCATTAACCTATTACAATCGTTGTGCCTGTGGGTCTAACTGATGGGAGGGGAGGGCTGAAAGATTTGCCTTTGCCCACAGTAATCAGCAGCATCTGAATATGAACAGCACAGCCTCATCCTGGGCTGTCACTTAAAGGGTCCTACTATGTGAAAACGGCCATTTGGGATAGGCCTGCTGGTGTGCTGCTGATGTCGACTGACTGTACCATAATGTAAATAATCCCTGGAGAAGCGATGACCTCTCAGAAAGCTATTAAGGACTTGTAGTATACTGAGTGCCCTATTCTCATCCAGGTGTAAAGTACCGAAAAGGACGTTAAAAGGCTTAACAACCTTTTCGGTACTTAGGAACCTATTCTGAAGGTGGCGCATTCCTCCGAGGTCGGAAGGAATGCGCCACTTTCGGAATACATGTGGTGGTTGCTGGGATGGTTTGGAAGCCAACCTAGCAGCCGCCACATTCGTAAACTGGCTTTTTGGAAGCCTATTCTTGTGGCACTCCGCCAGTTTAATATGTGCGCTAAACTAGCGCACATATACGGTACCCTTTTGGTGCCGTTAAACTGGAGGAGTGCCACAAGAATTCTTGTTTGATGTACATGAAAGTGTTCATATACACCCGTGTGTTGTATATGAACACTTTCCTATACACCAAAGTAAGCAGCTTCAACATCCTGCTGCAATGTTGAAGCAGCTCACTTTGGTATATAGGAACGTGTTCATCTGTGTTCTCTGCAGCATTTTGTAAAATAACGAATATGTCGTTATTTTACAAAAATGCTGCCGAGATTGGATTGTGCCCATTAGAACTAAAAACAGGCGCAATCCTCACAGATCACTGTCGTGCTCTATGAGGACGCCCAGACCCACTTGAGAATAGTAGTGGAGCCTGGGTGTCCTCTTTTGGTGCAGTGAATCGTGCTGTTTAATTGAGAATAGGGCAGTGAATTGGAAAACAGCTGTCGGTCTACACTCATTTAAAATCCTAAAACTGGTGAACTTGACAATACATAATGTATTGATATGGTTCCAGGAAAGACTAAACTGCAGAAATGTTTTTTGCATTATGTGAAGCAGTAACACTGGTTTACATGTGTGACAGCAAATCACAGAAACAAACAGTCCATAGTAATGTGCGTTTGCAGTATTACACCTCTCACACTGCACCACTTTAGACTGAAGGCCAGAGTAGCAGGTTCGGGGTGGAGGGCGGGAGGACGTCGAGGGAGGTAATTGTTTCAAGGATTCAGTAGCTGCTCCAGTGCAATAAGAACAAGAAGGAAAAGCAGGTCAGCGGCTGAGGTGATTGAGAAATGAAGAGGTTGAGTCGCTGCATTGCTTTAACTCATGGTCTTGATGCTGAGCTGCCACTAATTTGTATTATGGTAATTGAAGTGTCATGCCTCCCACTATGAGTACAGGACTACAAATCACAAACTTGCTAGTCATTGTGACCTAGTGGCCCAGAGCATGTTACACCTGCACTGGACGCCTTGAGACTTGTGATGGTTGCCCTCTCACTGGAAATTTAAAAATATCAACAAGACAGGACACACTTATTTAATTTGATGGTTGGAGATTTGAACAGGACCGGCACACACATGTCGTGCTTTAGGGTTTAGTGATCAAGACTTCTTTATTGGCAAACATGCAGAATTCATTCATTTAGTTTCTTACTCCCCTCGGCCCCTCCCCCTTTACGCTTCATATTCTTAATGCACTGAAGCAGCTAGTGAAGTGCTGTACAAATCACTGAAACACTACCCGTGCATTTCCCCTCTGCCCCTTCCCTGCGTCTGCAGTTGTTAGGCAAGACGGTATGCAGTACCGTTTGGGTGCACTACAATAACCCTGACCTCCTGGCAATAGGGACCCAACCTTTGGTATACATCTGAACTACACAGGTTGGTAGTGTGACTGAACAGCCAGGCTTATCTCAAGAGGGGGTAAATGTGAGCAGTAATGTTGTGACACAGAGTTTCACAGTAGCAGTTATTCAAATAAACACTTATACTCAAAGTTTCTTGATAAAACAATTATTAATGTATTTCACAGTCAGTGTATGAGCCTTCTTCAGAAGGGTGCAAACCATGTAACAGTTATAATACACTTTAAAGGACACTCTTTTCTCTTAATCAGATGATACGCATTGGGGAAGGCACACAGACACTTCCTACACCCTCAGGTGACTTAAATAGCTAGGACACTGTGGACATTGATTCATCACTGGCACATTTAGAGCAATACTGAGTTTGGTTCAAAGGCTAGATAGGGGAATAAACCAAAGCTTAACAAATAGTTCATAAACAGGTAAGTACTTTTAAAACCTTCCAATGTCAAGAAAATGAGCCCTTTCCCAGGGAAAAGATACTGCACAGAGTCAAAGGTAAGAAGAGTCTCCAGGGAGCCAGGCCTGCCAATGTTAATTGCACAATGTCTAGGGAGCTGAAGATCTTCTTTGCAGGTAGGAAAAAAGTCTTGCACAATGTTTTTAGAAATGTTTGTTGAAAATAGAATCACTTAATGGGCCACAAACTGTGAGGCTTGTGAGGGGCAAAGCTATAGCAACTCTGCAAGGTAACCAAGACAGGTCTACACAACAAGAGGTAAGTTCTCTAAGACTTTACAGTCCCTCTGGTTAGAAGAAATGGTTCCAGCTGATTTCTGTTCCTGCACAGCTCTGCACATCCTGTTGTTCCTGGGCTTCAGTCGTGGGGACAAGAGGAAGTATGTGAAGGGACTCCTGCTCTGCAACTGGAAGGTCAGCGGCAGCAATGGGCAAACTTCGATTCAGCTGTCCTTCTGTGTTTCAGCTGCTCACATCTGACAGCAAATAGCAACACTGCAGTTCTCGGAGACTACTCTGGACTTTCCTCGCACCTGGGGTCCAGCACACTGTTGCGGTGGCTCAGGCTTGGTCAGGCCTGCTTCAGGGAAGTCCGGAGGATCTTCCTGGTGCTCAGGTCTGACTTAAAAGCAACACACTCAATGTGGTGTTCCTCTGCCTAGCACTTTGGTTCCAGCAGCAGCAGCAGTGGAAGTACAGCCAGCTTTGAGAGGAAGTCCAGATGGTATTACTTTCGAGTTGATTGGTCCCAACAACTCAAGGGGAGTAGTCCTTCTTGCAGGGCTTCTCTAGTCGAGGCGAATTTGGAGCTTCAGCACAGCAGCAGGGCTTCACCGGGCAAAACAACGGTCCAGGAGTTGCAGCAGGCAACTCTCCCAAGTTCTTCTTCGGATTCCTTCATCCAGTGGTCGCCTCTGCCTTCCAAGCCAAAAAGCCTCACCTTTTATGTAGGCTTCTCCCATTCATTGCAGCCTAGCTGTCAATCACACAGCAGGGTGGCTGTCCTTGCCAGACAGCCAGCCAGACAATCACCTTTGCGTGCATTCCTGTGACCAAGGGGATTAAGCACAGGGAGTATCGGGCAACTCTCTTACTTCCTGGCCCTGCCAGATATACTGGTGCTAGAGGCGGGCTTCATTTGTGAATCCCACCAAAGGCAAAATGAACAAAGAGACCAAACCTGGTTTGGCGTGCAGAGTAAATCTCAAGAAGGACCTTTCCAACAAGAAATGGCAAAAAAAGAAGACTTGGGCTATTTTGACAAAATGGGCAGCGATGGGTGCCTTACTGCGACTGCGAACACAGCCCGCGGTAAAAACACACCATGGTAGTAAAAAGTAAACCACTGACTCCAGCCATTAATTGTAGAAAGGTAACATAAAAATGTTACATGACAAACTAGACAAAGGGGACACTAAGTAACCCCTCCAGTACCCCCTATTGTAAGATAGTGGGCCTCATTATAAAATGTGCGGAATGGGTTTAACGGCGCCGGTAATTGTGCCGATGCCGTTAAACCCACTCCACATGATTACGAGGTCCCCTCGCGGGACCCGCTCTGGGACCAGGGAGCTAACAACGGGCCGGTCGTAATTGGCCCGTTGTTAGCTCCCGCACTCATTCCCATTGAGCACTATGGAGGCTCAAATGGGAATGGGGAAGGTCCGGGCGGGGTGCCCTGAAGGAGGAATTACCGGGCCCTCAGAACTCGGAATGGCCCGGTAATTCCCCATTCAGGGAACCCGGACCCGATTTTGGAGGAAGCCATGGCGCCAATAGCGTCATGGCTACCTCCAAAGTCGTAATGACACCCAGTGTGTGCTGGGTCTAGAAAGTTACAAAATGTAAGTGAAGTCAATTTCACTTTACTGCTCTTAAAAACAGTAGTTTTACCAAGAGAAGGTTGGGAAATGTAAGAGACTTCGCAGTGCCAGTGCACTGAAGGTGCTGTGTGTCACAATGTAAAAGGTGATGCCTATTGAGTTTCTCAGACTCCAAAGTTAAAAGAAACACATAGTCCAAAATCACAATAAAAATACATGAGAGTGTGAGAAAAAGGGCTCACTCTCTCCAGGTTACAAATTAAAAGTCCTGAAGTCCAGCAAAAGAGCGCTGGGGGTCTCTAAGGTAGAAGGGAATTAGCACATTTCTGAGAATTCTCCCTCCAGACTAAGGGACAGGGGGATTTAGTCCACTCCTGGATGAATTCCCTTACTCCAGTCAGTCATACTTTCTGGAGAGACCATCAGCATTTAGGTGATTACATCCTGACCTATGTTCTATAGTCAAATCAAACCTCTGAAGGCTGATGGGCCATCTTAACAATTTAGGATTCTCCCCTTTCCTCTGAATTAACCATCTCAAGGTTCGGTGGTCGGTTTGAATTGCAAAAGTAGAGCCATACAAGTATGGTCTAAACTTCAAGGACCACACAATGGCAAAACATTCACGTTCTATGGTTGCCCACCTTGTTTCTCGGTCCTCCAGTTTCCTACTGATGAAGCATCAGTTTATACATTAAAGGACTGGTTGTAGTCAGAACCTCTTAAGACTGGAGCTTGACAAAGGGCTTTTTTAAGTCCTTCAAATGCCTTTGTGCACTCCTCATTCCACCTGACCTTTTTGGGGGAATTTGGGTGAGGAGATTACATTCAAGGGAGAAGCTATGGTCCCATAGTTCTCTATGAAGTTCCTGTAGTAACCAGTGAGACCTAAAAAGGCTCTCACCTGGGTTTGAGTAGTAGGGGTGGACCAGGCTTGTACAGCTTGTACTTTGCTAGGCAATGGCCTTATTTCACCTCCTCATGTCCAAGGTAGACCACTTTACTCTGACACATTTGACATTTGCTTGCCTTTATGGTCAGATGTGCCCACTCAAGAGCCTGCAATACATAGCCTAGGTGGTCAACATGCTCTTTCCAAGTAGGGCTGTACACTGCAATGTCATCCAAATATGCCATGCAGAAGTCCTCCAACCGATTCAGAACATGATTTACCATCCTTTGGAATGTAGAAGGTGCATAATTTAGCCCAAAAGGGATTACCTTAAACTGGGAGAGGCCTCGTGGGGTTGAAAATGCAGTTTTCTCCTTGGCATGGTCTGTCAGAGCTATTTGTCAGGGCTCTTCTGTCCTGGGTAAAGCATGGGCATCAGTTGTGGGGACTGCATTAAGAGCTCTATAGTCCACACAGAATCTCCACTCCTTGGATCCTGCCTTTGGTACTAGTACAACTAGACTAGACCATGCACTGGTAGATGGGTCTATTACCCCAAGATCAAGCAACTTCTTGACCTCTTCCTTTATGTGGGTTCTTACATTGTCTGACATTATATAACCCCTGCTTTTGATAGGTAGACAGTCACCAGTGAGAATATCATGCTGGCCCAAGTGGTCAGGACTGGTGTCAATGAAAACAGGGAGGCAAACTGATTTAACAGAGCTTTGCACTTCTCCTGTTGGTCCAAAGTCAGATCAGAAGAGAGATTAACTCCCTCTATTTTCCCATCTAAAAGCTGTACCCTGAGAAGGTCAGATAGAAGTTCACTCTCCTCCTACTCTTGATCAGATACTAAGAGCAAAGGTCCCATCTCTGGTCTGGATACATATGCCTTTAGGCGGTTGGTGTGAAAGACCCTGGGGACCTCCTTGGGGTTGTCCAAGTCCACCAAATAATTGACCTCTCCAAGTTTGCCCACAACCTTGAAGGGTCCAATCCATTTGTCCTGTAAGGTCCTCTGCCTTGTAGGTACCATAACTAGAACTAGCTGGTCTTGAGTAAACTCAACCATGTTGCCCTTCTGGTTTACCAGAGCCTGACTTGCTTTCAAGTTATCTGAAACTTCTGTCATCATGTGTGTCATTCTCCTTCAGAGACATAACACATAGTCAGTGACTCTCACTGGCTTGTGGGAAGGAGCAAACTCCAACCCCTCATTCAAAACAAAGGGTAAGTATCAACAATCAAAACCGATCTGTCATCATGGGGGATATACTTCTTTTACATTTATGTAGCACACTACCCAGATACACAGCAAAAATAAGGAAATATAATTGGAAAGGGTTCGAGTCACGACCAATAAGACACTCATGCCGTGGTCTCTGGAGGGATCACTGTTGAAAGATCTATTGCGGCATAAGATGACATATTTGTATGCCACATATAAGGGAAAACAGTTACCGAAAAGGTTAGCCATTTCAGAGCATTGGCAAATGTATCAGAGTACGAAAGAAGATCCAGCCTATAGGGAGTGGATGCTTAATCAACATAAAGGGGAGGATAAAACGACTTCCCTGTCCCCTCCTGTCCCCTCCTGAAGAGAAGAGTGCAGACACAGAGGAGAAGGGATTTAATTCCTTAAAGGAATTAAAAACAGCAGCAGGGTTTGTTAATCCAATGTATTGAGAGGAGACTTGCAAACCGTGGGGACAAACTGTAGCCTTATTTTACCAAATCTTTTGTCCGGGGCTGCCTCAGCCAGTGCAACGGCAATCAAAAAAACAGGTGGGAATGGAAGCAAAGCTGTGGCCAGAAACACAATTGACAATCTTGCATCACTGCTGATTAATGCAGGAGAAACATAAGAAGAAAGCTGAGAATAGAAAGCAGAAGGAAGAAAATTTCATTCTGAAAAGAGTTGTCCAAAATAGCCATTGAGGGGGCGGTATTGACAAGTATTGAAAGAGGGGTGACACAGGAGACCCAGCCAGGGCAGCAGAATAATGGAGGGTACCCCGCAGATCAGAATGGGTATAATTTTTTGCAGAGAGGAAGAGGAAATGGGCCTAGAGGTGGACGAGGTGGATTTCAAAACTTTAAGGAAGAGGAGGATTTAATGTTGGGCAGCCACAACAATGTTGACATTGCGGGAGAATGAGACATATAGCTAGGACATGCAGAAGCATAGAAGGCATGCAACAGAACTTGCAAGTTCCAAGAGGGGGGATGGGTTATGCTACACAATATAATTCAGAAACGCAGGAATATTATGCTGAAGATCACACATATGCTCAGACATATGCACCGCAACACCAGCAAATGCAGCCAACTCCACAGCAAATGCAATTTCTGTAAGGCAACCACAGCAGGCCCCAGGCAAATGCAACAAGCACAACCACAGCAAACACAGGTACAGCAGGCTATGGTACCACGATGTAGCATGACCCCAGGAACACAACAACCACCCGCACCCAAAATGGCGAGAGTGTGATAGAAAGAAATCCTTTCACAGGTACAGGGATGAATTTATATCCACAATAGTAAAGCCCACACAGTGACTTCATGTGTTTAGTACTCTCAGTGACACCAGACCCCCAAGATGAACCAATGGTGAAGGTGACAATAGGAGGCAAGACATTTTCATTTCTAGAAGACACTGGAGCCACTCGTTCCTGTGTCCATGAGGGAAAATACCCAATGTCAGGTATTGCCATGAATACTCAAGGGTTCTCTGGGGTGATGAATGTAGTTCCTTTTACAGACGAATAACCAATCTCTATAGGAGAACATGGCATGTCAATGCCATTATTATACTTTAGGCAGATGCCAGTTAATATATTGGGACGTGACTTAATGATGAAACTTAATATGACGATATCTTTTACTGACGAAGGGAAAGTGTACTCTACTCCAGGGATACATTATATGAATGTGGCAACGTTTATATTAGCCTTTACGGGCCAGTAGTCATTACGAGGATTACCTTTGAATGCAGAAGTATTTCTGTATGGAGTGCCCATTCTATTATCCTGGATACCCAGGTTGAAAGGTAAAATATTGAGAATACTTGATGTTTTTTGTTCATACCAGAAATCCCCATGCAAGATGAGGAAGGACAGATCATTCCCTTATAATTGGAAGGAGCAGTGGTCACAGAAGAAAGGGTGATGCTGTATGGAAAAGATGATGAGGGAGGGGATGGAGAACAGTGATTGCCTTTAGTGATAGGGATACAGGTTGACAGATTTGACAGATGAAGAACTGTTTAGAGATGATTACTCTGATGATGAACTAGTGATTTTCTATAAGTATCACTTATTGGATTAATGTGAAGAACATAGAAATACTGAAGAGAATGGCATTGGTAAAAAGACAACCGCCATTTCTTCAGGAGGACATAGAGAAGGTGCCAGAAATGTTATGGACTAAGAGCCAATATGATGTGGGGCTATTAAAAGGGATAGGTGCAGTTAAGATTGCATTAAAACCAGGAGCTCTTCTACCACGAGCAAAGCAGTACCCCACGTCCAGAGAGGCGGATGAAGGTATATTTAAGACCATCTCCACTTTAATGAAGCAAGGCATATTGGTGCCATCAGATCCATCATGTAACCCGGCTGTGTACCCTGTCAAAAAAGTAAAGGGGGGTCGTGGAGATTTATCCAGGACTTTTTCCCCCTAAACAATATAGTCAAAGCTGAGTTTCCTTTGGTCCGAAACCCTGCGAGAATATTATGCAATATCTCATCCATGGGCAACTATTTTAAAGTTGTCTATTTGAAAAATAAATTGTTCTCGATTCCCCTTCATGAACACTCATAGGATTTGACTTCCTTTTCGTATAGAAATACGTGTCTGAAACATACTAGGCTGACACAAGGGTACTGTGAGTACCCTCGTTCTTTAACAGAGTGCTCTAGATGGACTTTGGTAATGTCCAACTCGAAAGTGCAATAATTCAGTACCTAGATGACATTTTGATGTGTAGTGAGACAGAGACTCAGTTAAACTCATGACCATACTCTCAGAGAAAGGATATACGTAAAACAAGGAAAAATGACAATATTGTCAGGAAGAAGTCAGGTATATAGGACAGTTGATCTCTCATGAGGAGAGAAAAGAGACACCTGAAAGAGCAGAAGCAATCATGAGAACTGTAGCACCAAAAAGAGTGAGGGAAATACAGTGGTTTCTAGGCTTTTTGATTACAGCACATACATTAGACCACTTTTAAAAGGGTTTAAACAAGCACAGGTAGACAAGTGGACAATAACATGGACAGACAAGATGTCAGAATGGTTTGAAGAATTGAAAAGAGCTATTGGTGCAGCCCCTGTGCTGGCGATCCCAGATAATAATTAAGCGTTTTATTTATTCTCCCATTTCAATGGAGAAGTCATGACAGAGTTCTTACACAAAAGACGACATTAGGACATGGACACAAAAATTGGCATATTATAGTGGGATTCTAGATCCAGTAATGAAGGGACATTATCCCTGTGAGCAATCTTTAGCTGCTGCTGCATTTGCAATTGAAAATGCTTCAAGTATAATGATGGGATGCCCAATGACGTTATTCATAGAGCATACACTATTTGCAATTTTAGAGAACCCTAAAAGTACATTGACTACACAAATAGCATCGGGGTATGAGGTAATCATTTCTAACACTGCCGTTAAAATTGTTAGATGTAAGACAGTGAATCCAGCAATGTTTATAGCAGAACCAGTAGGAGAGGATGCCTATGTACATGATTGCACAATGTAGAGTGAGAATTATAATGAAATCCCCCAAGTTACAGAAAATGCCTTTTGGGAGGGGGGCAGCTCTTTTCATTGATGGTTCTTCGAAAATTGACCAAACGACTGGGCAAAGGCATACGGGATCAGCAGTAGTGAAACTGAATAGAAAAGGTGTATTCAAGGTTGTAACAAGCAAGAGGTTATCTATGACTTATTCAGCACAGGCTGCAGAATTAGTGGCACTCATCAAAGCGCTGCAGAGCTTTGAGGATGAGGAAGTGACAGTGTACTCTGACTTTGCCTATGTGACATCAACGATGCACGTAGGCCTGTCACGCTAGAAAAGGAGGGACTTCCTCCGCACAGACGGCACTTCAGTGCAACATGCAACACTATTGAATAGGCTTACAGAAGCATTTGGTTTTTCATTAACCCTAGTAGTCGTATAATTCTCAGCGCATTCTAAACAAGCAGATTTAATTTCTCCAGTGATAACTAAGCCGCAGACGTAAAGGCCAAAACAGTGGCCTAATATCCACCCATATCCAGTTTAGAGAATAAAGATGTTAAACAAATGACAGGAGGATGCATGTTGGTAAAGGAGGTCTTTAACATGCTGTCCATTGTCCAGTTAATTGAAATACAAGGTCGAGCTCCACAGGAAGAACTGGATTTATGGAAAAAGTTAGGATGTTCTTTATCCCCCACTGAGGCACTTTGGAGGCAGGATAGCATTGGAAATCCAGTTATGCCTCTAGCAACATTGAGAGTAGTGCTGGAGCAGCTTCACTACCCAGCACACACATTTCGAGAGAGTCTAGCTGCAACAATTGCAGAAGAATGCTTCTCACCCAAACTCTTGGAACATGTGGCACAGTTCATTGTGAATTGCATAGTGTGCAGGAAATGTACTGCAGGGCCTACTTTGTGAACAGTAAGAGGAGCAACCCCTAAACCCAATGGTCCATTAAGGGATTTGCGTTTAGATTATGTAGATATGCTACAGATATGTAACAGCTGCAGATATATGCCTGTCGTAGTATGTCCTTTTTCTAGATGGATAGAGGCAGGTCCATGCACACACCCTTATGCCTCATGCCCTGCCAAGTTTCTGGTACGCAATATGTTCCCCATTTGGGGTGTGTGCAATGTTTTTCGATCTGACAATGGACTGCATTTTGTAAATGAACTTTTGAGCAGATAGTACTTCTGTTGGGTAAAAAACACAAATGTTCATCTGATTATCACCCACAGGCCAATTGTATCTCTGAGAGATTAAACAGACTCATTAAAGAGAGGATAGCCAAGATCAAGATTAATTTAAAAAAAGGGGTGGTTGCATTGTCTGCCCCATGCTTTGTTTGCACTAAGAAACCAGCCTGATTCGGATCACCATCTAACTCCTCATAAATTGGTGACTGGATACTGTATGAGAACCCCATTGACTCCTCCCACTAGGGTAAGAACTGATGCCGACAGTGTAGGGAGGGCATTAGGAGATAAGATGCATGATTATTTAATAACAATGATTGCAAGTGTTACGTTGGATATGTGTTTACTAATGATAACAAATAGTGGCAGAGCGGGTACCGCTTCTTTATTTATCCTCTTAAAAATTGTTTGCAACTTGAATGAACCCAATTCTCTAATCATTCGTGGGGCCATCAATTTTCTATTGATCACTTTACGGATTGTATATTCCAATTGCTTAATCCTTTTTTGAGTATCTGTGTGTTGGGTAGAAAAATGAGTGTCTTTAATCATCCCGAGTATCCCATCAGCTTCTTTGGCTGAAAAGCAGAGTGTGGTTGCTCTCAATTCTGTTAGATGTTACATTTCTTTGTACGACATAACTGCGTGCCTCCACTCGTTAGTACGCAGAAGTGAAAAATATAAGAAATAGTGGCAGAGCAGGTGCCACTTCTTTATTTATCCTCTTGAAAAATCTTCGCAACTTGAACAAACCCGATTGTCTAATCGTTTGTGGGGTGCAGCCCACTAATATGGGCCACCGTCTCAGACACAATAAGTAATAGTGAAGAAAAAAGACCAAGGTTAATTAGCCTTCGGTGTGGGACGCACACCCTCTTACCCACTTGCGGTTAATTCTTTTCTTTCAATGTTTGTGGTAGTTTAATAAAGAACTACAACCTTCTTATATGTATCAAATAATTAGCTAAGTACTTGTTTAGCAAATGCGACTTTCTGGCCAATGCATTTCAGACTGTCTATCCTTCGTCAGGGCCTTATCTGATTAAATTAGTCATCAACACACCACATTCCATCAGTGATCGAAAATAAGAACATATTCATATTTCAACCAAATGTTTGTTCAAAGCAATCACATACTTATATATTTAGAGTGTCACAATGTCACAAAAAACAGGGTACTCACAAGACAAACATGTAACAAATAGAGAAAGGATATATAAACCAAGCATTAAAACAATTACATTTTCTAGAGAGGTATATATATGTTCATTGCATGTCATTCCAAATCTATTGTATCCATAAGCTAAATCACCACTCAATATGGCCTTGAATCACTTAACATATTGTGCTGAGGCATCCTATGTTTAAAGCCACCAATCTATTACACCTTTGCAACTTCCCCTTGTGCTATCCTAATGGCGTTCTGTGAACCTGTAAATCCAATGTGCCAGTTTCGTGTATTCAAGCATAAGGCTGTTGGTGCCCAATGTTAGTGCCATGCTTCCATAAACCAACAAAGTCCATATAACATCCAAGCAGTGCTTAAATATTCCACGTGTCCATTATTGCTGCTAACATTGCCAAAAGTGTGTAAGTATTACTGTAAAGCATTCACGTGTGTTAAGCATTCACGTGTGTTAAGTGTAAGACTTACCTCTTATGCGAACGCCGTTTGCATCTTTCCAACACGAAGCGCTCTGCAAAAAGTAACAGGATGCATAATTCACAACTATACAAAAGAAATAATGGGCGCGATGAACACAAATATATTTACATCTGTTCTTGTGCGCTTACCTGATTTTTACTATACAGTTTATCCTGAGCGGTTTGGGTATGTTTGACCAAAGTCAAACTGACCGTGGCGAAATAGCCATAAACCAATTCGGTCTGTGCCCAATTTAAAAACATATGCGTTTTCTTTTTTTCTTTTTTTTGTCCCTCGACTCCAATTTTAAGTAAGTGGGGGACACCCCTGCACCCCCAATATTGCTACATGCATACCCTGAATAGCGGTGGACATCCCCCGCAACCCCTGCTCTCCAGGGATGGCATGTAGCAATATATGCGGTCAAATTGGCCCAAAGGGCAAATAACCCATATAATATTCAGTCAAATTGGTCATTCGGTCAGTTTGCCACGTCAGAAAGGCTAATACCTCCTGAGCACGATCATCATGTGGTCAAGCACGACTGTCGTGCTTTCCCATTAATGTTGCTTAAAGTTGTCATGGTAATACAGTTGGACAAGATGGCCATACCACTTGGACAGTGGCGGCCATCTTAAGCCAGTCTCATAGAATTTGCAAGCGTTTCAAGATATATTAACAATATTTATCATCTTGATGTGAAGAATGTAAATATGTAAGAGCACTATGTTGCTAAATTATCTTTTGCTCCATCAAAAGTATGAATATGGTTATGATTTCCGCCGATTGTAAACCGGTCAGACTACTGTCTATTAGAATGTACATTAAAGCTGCCTGACCAGATGGCCGTCTCACTCAGACAGTGGGGGCCATCTTAGTCCAGTCACTCATGTACTTCATATTACAGGATTATCATAATGTATTCTCAACTCAGATAGTATCCATATGTAAAAACAACAAATGTGTGAAAAAGTCCTTATACACATGTGATGGTCCAGCAAATGTTTGGATACAGAGATTATAAATCATGCTACTATCTATTCAATTGCAAATAAGAGCCACATATTCTGTTACAAATCTCCAGTGCCTACTAAGAGAGGTATTGAACTGCCTTCTATGGTGACACAGGTTCTTTCTGTTATGTCTCAAACTTACTTATAATGTTCTAGACTTAGTAACAGTGTCTTCCTAAAATGTGATGATGATGTTATAGCATATTGTATATCTACAGTGCGTAAGGCAATGGGATGTTAGAATGATTAGTATCAACTATGTGCCTACTATGTCAATGTGTGTGTTATCATTAGTAAACACATATCCAACGTACCCTTGAGCACATTTGAACGTCTAAATAATACTATAAGTAATGTTCCTACATAATGAATACACTATGTGTCAATCTATTAGTGTTGTCAGACCATAATGTCTGTGGTGAACATATTATTAGGTTCCACCACGTGGTACCTTCAAGAACATTCACAACTCTTTCCAAAAATCTCACACAGTTAAGGAAAGCAATTTAAGTCCCACTCCTCATTCATTCCATTAGGCATAAGAGCGACTAAGCAGTTGATCCAGTATGCTTCCCTTTGTTGTTTCTTCTTCTTAGTATCTTGCCTTTGGTCACAAGTGTCTATGACTACAAGGATTTGGAATTTCAGTTGCGCTAAACTCTGATTCTTCTCATTAAAATGTCTTGCTACTGATGAACTAGCATTCTTGTTTCTAATACAGTGTTCGTTCATGCAGAATCTACTTTTTGCAACCTGTTTCACCAACATAAAAAATGCCACATGGATAACGTATACAATAAACAATGGTCTCTGTGTTTCACGTGGGAACATTTCTTAGGGTGATTTTTTCTCCTGTTTGTGGATGTGATACAACTTCTCTTTTAATGATGTTATTGCAGTTCCCTGGGTTCTTGCTCTTCAGTGTAGATTGCTTGGCATCTCTAATATCCATCAATAGATCCTATAGATTGCTGGTCCTTTGATACGCAAACACTGGTTTGTTTGAATAAATCAAGTCCAACGAACACATATTAAGTATCTGTTCCCACTTCTTCACAAAGTCCTTATTTTCCTTGCACAATGTGGGTTTAAGCAGGATGCTGAGTCATCGAGGTATTCTCTGAGCTTTATAATACGGTCCCAATGTAACTGTGTGTAATTCTCTATTAATCACTTTACGCATTGTAAATTCCAATTGCTTAATCCTTTTTTGAGGATCTTTGTGTTGGGAAGAAAAATGTGTTGCTTTAATCAGCCCAAGCATTGCATAATTTTCTTCGATTTACAAGCCGAGTGTGGTTGCACTCAATTCTGTTAGATGTTACATTTCTTCGTACAACATAACTGCTTGCCTCCACTCGTTAGTACACGGAAGTGGAAAATATAACAAATAGAGGCAGAGCAGGTAACGCTTCTTTATGTATCCTCTTAAAAAATCTTTGCAACTTGAACAATTCCTGTTGCACATCAATGGGATAGATCAAAGCATACAGTTTACAGCAGAAATAGGAGACCCTGATATACATTATCATGATGTAAGTGTGAAAGTGAATGATCTACACATCACAACATCTTTATACACCAAACCTACAGACAGAAACAACTTGTTGCATCGGATGAGTTTCCACCCTCAGAACACCCTCCACAATTTGCAGTATGGAAAAAATGCTCAGCTCAAAAAGATCATCAGTGACCCAGAAGAATATGAACAAGAGTTTGAGAAGTTAAACAAGAAACTAAATGATCGAGGTTATCCAGAAGAAGATTTGCGGAGAGCACCAGATAAATGGTTCAATTCACAGAATGTTTTCCTATGGGGTTGCACCATTATAAAACTCTTCTGTGAATCACGCCCAAAGTGTCTACAAGTTAAAGAGCTAGCACTCTATCAACAAAATTGAAACCTGAAGCACCAACAATTGCATATGTCTCTAAGTTATCGACACCAAGTTCAAAACTTAAGAGATGCATCGACAAGCACTGGTCGATTCTCACTAATTACAATAGGACCAAAGATTTGTTCTCAAACAAACCAGTGTTTGTGTATCAGGACCAGAAATCTATAAGATCTATTGACGGATACAAGAGATGCCAAGCAATCTACACTGAAGAGCATGAACCCAGGGACCTTTCCCTGTCTTAACTGTGAGAACTGCAATAACATAACTAAAGGAGGAGCTGTCTCACGTTCACGAACAGGAGAAAAAATCACCCTAAGAAATGTTGTCCGATGCAACACAGAGAACATTGTTTACTGTATACGTTGTCCATGCAACATTTATTATGTTGGTGAAACAGGTTGAAAAATGAGAATCCACATAAACGAACACAAGTCCTGTAAGAGAAACAAGAACGCTAGTTCATCAGTAGCAAGACATTTTAATGAGAAGCATCACAGTGTAGTGCAACTGAAATTCCAAATCCTTGAAGTTATAAACACTTGTGACCAAAGGCAAGATACTAAGAAGACTAGACAACAAAGGGAAGCATACTGGATCGACCACTTAGACACTCGTAGGCCTAATGGAATGAATGAGGAGTGGGACTTAAATTGATTTCTGTAACTGTGTGAGACCTTTGGAAAATGTTGTGACTGTTCTTGAAGGTACCAAGGGGTGGAACCTAGTAACGTGTTCACCACAGAATTATGTTCAGACAACACTAATAGATTGACACATAGTGTGTTCATTATGTATGAACTTTACATGTAGTATTATTTAGACATTCTGATGTGCTGAAGGGTAAGTCGGTTATGCATGTGCTAATGATAAGACACACATTGACACAGTAGGCACATCATTGATACTAATCATGCTAACATTCCACTTCCTTACGCACTTTAGATAGACAATATGCTGTGACATTCTCATCATGTCTTAGGAAGACACTGTTACCAAGTCCAGAACATTAGAAGTAAGTTTGAGACATAACAGAAAGAAGCTGTGTCACCAGTAGGCAGTTCAATACCTTTGTTAATAGGCACTGGAAATTCGTAACAGAATCTCTGGTTCTTATTTGCAATTGAATAGATGGTAGCATGATTTATAATGTCCTTATCCAAACATTTGCTGGACCATCACATGAGTACAAGGACTTTTTCACACATTTGTTGTTTTTACATATGCATACTATCTGGGCCAAGAATACATTATGATAATCATGTAATATGAATTACATAAGATACTGAACTAGATCCAAGTTCAGAATACATTATGATAATACTGTAATATGAAGTACATGAGTGACTGGACTAAGATGGCCCCCACTGTCCGAGTGAGACGGCCAGCTAGTCAAGCAGCATTAATGTACATTCTAATAGACAGTTGTCTGACCGGTTTACAATCAGCGGAAATCATCACTATATTTATACATTTGATGGAGCAACAGATAATTTAGCAACATGGTGCTCTTCCTTTTTTACATTCTACACATCAAGATGATAAATGTGAGTACATTGTGAAACGCTTGCAATTTCTATTATACATGAGACTGATTTAATATGGCTGTCACTGTCTAAGTGGGACGGCCATCTTGTCAGTCTGTATTACCATGACAACGTTAAGCAACATTAAAAAGAAAGCACGACAGTCGTGCTTGACCGCATGATGATCACACTCAGGATCAACTGTGTAGTAAAGATCAGGTAAGCACACAAGAACTATTGTTAAGATATTCATGTTCATTGAGCCCGTTATTTCTTTTGAATAGTTGTGAATTAGGAATCCCATTACATTTTGCAGAGCGCATTGTGTTGGAAAGATGCGAACAGCGTTCACATGAGAGGTCAGATTTACACATAACACACGAGAATGCTTAACACACATGATTGCTTTACTCTAATACTTTCACACTTTTGGCAATGTTAGAAGCAATAATGGACATGTGGGATAATTGAGCACAGCTTAGATGTTATGGACTTTGTTGGTATATGGAAGCATGGCACTAAAATTGGGCATCAACAGCCTAATCCTGGACTACATGAAACTGCCACTTTGGATTTACAGGTTCATAGAACGCCATTAGGATAGCACAAGGGGCAGTTGCAACGGTGGAATAGATTGGAGGCTTTAAACATAGGATGCCTCAATACAATATATTAAGTTATTCACAGCCATATTGAGTGTTCCTTTAGCTTATGGATACAATAGATTTGGAATGACATACAATGCGCATATATATACCTCTCTAAAAAATGAAATTGTTTTAATGCTTGGTTTATATATCCTTTCTCTATTTGTTACATGTTTGTCTTGTAGGTACCCTGTTTATTGGACATTGTGATGCTCTAAATACATACGCATGTGATTGCTTTGAACAAACATTTAGTTGAAATATGTATATTTTCTTATTTTCGATCTCTGATGGATTGTGATGCGTTGATGAATATTTTAATCAGATAAGGCCCTGATGAATTACAGACAATCTGAAATGCATTGGCCAAAAAGTCGCATTTGCTAAACAAATAATTTGCAAATTTTATGATACATTAAAAACACTCTACTTTGAAATGATGAAAAAAAGAAGGTTGTAGTTCTTCATTAAACTACCACAAACATTGAAAGAAAGGTAGTAACCCTGAGTGGGTAATAGGGTGTGCGGACTACACCAAAGGCTAATTAGCCTTGGTCTTTTTTCTTCAAATGTTTCTTTCATGTCTCGACAGATCAAAAACAGAGGGAGGGGTCCAAAAGAAGCAATAAAGACAATCAATATCATGAAACAGAAGATCTGCTAAAAACTCCAAAACTGTATCCAGGAGACCAGGTCTTAGTGAACAAATTCATATGCACCTGGGTCCTCACAAGGTTGAGGAAGCTAGCCTACTGCAGTGACATTGAAGGGACGAAGAGCGTGACTACATCTGCACGACATCAAACCGTGTATAGGCGAAACATCGGCCCCTCCCAAAGATATCCCAAGAGAAGTAGTTCTGCGTGTGCTGATCCATCCAAGCAAAGCAAGAGAAGTAGTTCCATGCTTGCAGACTCATCAAATGGCTAGGAATGAGAACAAGGAGAATGAAGAGCATACAAGCATCATAGATTAGGGTTCAATGTTTTTAAAGCAATTGAAGATCATTGATTCCTGAATTTGATGAGGAGAAGATAGACTTGCAGTAACTTTGGAATTCTTCTTTTAGACAGGCTTCAAGGAACAATGAGACAAGAGTTCAGAATTTAAAGAAGAAAGAAGAGTATTGACCATTGTTTAGGATAATCATTATCACATTAGTATACATATTTTTATCTGTTCTTTTCTCTTACATATTGCAGACTTATCCAGCCATAATACGAAGAGCTATAAATATGATCATGTTTTTGGAGGACCCAAAGAACAATTGTGTTGTCTGGAGAGTGATAATTGCAATTCTACTCCAGTTTTTGAAATAGAAGTGATTAAAAAGGAGATAATCAATATGCATATTAAAGTAAATATAACATGGAGAGACGTCAACACTTTAGAGGTTCATTGCCATCCAGAAAATCGATAGGTTTTCATGGAATATTAATGATGATTTCGATTGGTATTATGATTTGTGTTTTTCTCCTCATTATTATGGCAATTCAAAATGTGGCAAAAGTTAATACTGAAACAGAAGGTATTAATGAAACATCTACTGATGTACCCACTAAAAGTATAAATAGCGTGTTTTACAATATAACTAGGGGTTTATTTTGATTTAAAAGATGTATTGAGCAAGACCATGAAGATATAAATACGTATCTTGACAATTCGGCTCATTTAAAAAATAATGTATGGTACCAACATATGAAGGAAGTGGGAGAGAGATATGCTGTGTTTGATCCTTAACACCGTATGCCATGAATGTAGTAAGAACATGTATTGCCAAAGAGATGGCTGCACACAATGCAATATGTCTCAGCCATCTAGCAGCGTGTAAAACCAGAGGGCAGGTTGAAGGAAAATGGGCAACTATACAATGGTGATCAAGAGGAACCTTTCCATTTGAAGACATTTATATAAAAACAAGAAGGATGGAAAGTGGGATGGGATGGATATTTAAAAAACTCATGTATCCAGCCCAGATTGGGGAATGGATAGAGGTTGTCGAGATGAAAAGGATGGACTGCTCAAATAAGACTGAACGAGCAGTAGAGACAGGATGTTGAAAGAGACCTCAGCTATTGGTCTATGGGCATGCTGCAACCAGTACCGAATGGAAGAAGGACTATTATCCTGCCCTGCATGCTTATTGAAGGAGGAACTAATAGTTATATTACAAATAGTGAATGACACATGCCAAGGATCATGGGCCAGGTATTCTAAGTTACTAACATGGGTTGATAACGAAGAAGGACCAGTATCTATAATACCATTGAATAATGCAACATTTAAGAATGCAGGCTCAGTTCATGTCAGAGAAAATAAAGGTTGCAATCAGGTACTCGAAGTGGGGGGACTGCCTTGCTAGTGGATCGATATTGGGCCTGTGGATCTTGAGCTTACATTCAGTTGCCTATGAATTGGGGTGGAATATGCTCTATAATCATGATTGATGTCCCAGCATTAGCGATCCCCCAAAGTGACCTTCATATTGATGATTTCCCAAAAATGGATGAACACATGAGGAAGAAGAGGTTGCTCAACCGCTATCGCAAGAAGAGAAGTAATTATTCCTCAGCAAAATCAATAGAGGCCTATGACAATATTCCAGACAAACACAAACTGTTCAGCAAGATGGCAATGATAATGACATCTATATTTCTGCCAGGACTCCAGACTGCAGTGAACGCCAAGTGGCTGCAGATTACAAGATGGGAGCTGTTACAGACGATCAATGCAACAATGGAAGGATTTAATGCAATCAGAGAAGATTTGAGGGCCATCATGCTGATGACTCTCCAGAATAGGTATGTCTTGGAACTGATTACAGCAATGGAAGGGGGCACGTGTTCCAAGATCAGACCTTCTTGCTGTACATTTATACCATCCCATGATGAAGAATATGGAACCCTGACAGAAGCAATAACTATGCTGACGATTTTGCATACAAAGATGGAAGAAGAAGCTGAAGAGACAGGGAGAGAGGACTGGTTTTCATTCCTATTGTCATGGATTCCAACTTGGCTGGCCAATTCTTTCAAAATACTCAAGCAATACTTGTGTTGATATTGCTAGGATCCTGTCTTATAAGGATCATCTTGATAAAATGCCAGAAGACAGCCAAAAAAGCTATTGGGATGAAGATAATGATTGACAGTGATGCATGGAAGAAGAGAATTTTGTATCATCCTATACCACATCAAGTGTATGAGAGACGTTATGCACTCAGCCATACAGAATATACCCTTGCGCTGAAAGTGCGGAAGGATGTCACACGGAAGGATGCCACATTCCAGGGTGTCAGAATGCATCGATGGAAATCGCAGATGGACGTTAAAATTAAATCTGATGAGGACAACTTGATGTCGTAAAGATGTATGAAGCTATGTTGAAACAGTATGAAAATATGAAGTAATGATGTAACTGGAGCACTAAGAGAAACATGAACCTATAGCTAAAGTAATCATGGATCTAAAAGAAGATTAAGTAATTTACTGACCAATAAGTGTAAATACGCAGTAATATAAGGTAGAAAGACAACATATAGAAGCTTGCTATAGAGGAATATATAACATGGCAAGGACAGCTATATCAGGAAAATGGATGACGGTTCACGTGAATTTAATCAAGCTACCTCAGAAACAGGCCAAGGCTGTAAGAATCAGGAGATGTGGAAAAACAGTCCCGTGAGCAGAGACGACGATCAGTCAATGTTGGGCCAGAGCGAAGATGCTATTTTGCGGTATAAGCACAGATCACAAAGGGAATACATGGATAAGCTCTGAAATGTGGAAAATTCTTTATAAATGAAGGAAGACGAAAATATCTGTGAGAGACCAACTGTTGGTCAGATAAAAGCATATAAAGTTCATATGAGATAGAGTGGGCAAGTCACTAGAGGCCGAACCGAGCAACAGCACCCAGCATAATTAAATCAAATAACAGTTAATGGAAGGCAGAAATTGACAAATGAGTGCTCTTCTAACACATGACTGATAAGTTGAAAACAAAGGCTGTTCATTAGAGCCTCAAGTTAAGATAGTGGTGTGCTCACAGTCCCTTGAATGTTCCGGGAAAGTGAGCAGCAACAAGGTCAACTACAGACGGAAGACTTTGGCTGATGGCCTACCGATGAGAGATGATGGACTGGGAAAATGGGGAGTAGTCTGACGGGATTCAAACACCTAAGTTTAATTTCACATATGTGCTGCTAAGGAGCTGAAAGTCCAAGGTTGGTATAGTATACCAACCAATCAGTGGGGTTGGGGGCAACCTAACACACAATCATGAGCCAATCCACTGTCATTTGGTCTGCTTTTTATCAGTACTGTATACATTTAGAGGTAGTTGAAGGCATGCCCTACAGACAAGGAGTAGCCAATGAAGCACTAACCCTTATATGTTCTATAAGTAGATATTTTTCCTTCACCAATCCCTACCCCTTGTAGGTTTTGTATTTTGCCACGTAGAATGACATCGTAGCTGATGCATATTGAGTTATAAGACCTCCATGTAATCAAGTTGCTGTGTGAGTGTGAAAGCATCAGTCCGATGTCTGTCAGTTTACTCCGCTTCATTAAACTGAGAATAAAGTAGTACTTTGCCATATTCCTTGAGTCTCTCCAGTTACTTGGTGTATGACCATTGTTGTAATTCTATCTAGTACAAAATCTGCTTCAAGGTACTACAGCACACAGCATTGCTGGATAACAATATAATTAGTTTCTTTGTACTATTAACATAGTAGGGTTTAAAATGTGCACTCGCCGCTAGCCACTGTCTAGTGATAATGACTCTTGGTAAGTAAGAAATGGTGTATGGTGTGTACGTATAGAATTGAAATATTGCGTGACTTTTAATGGCTGGCTGGTAGCTTGCAACCTAAAGCTTTACCACTGGTACCAGCTATACTCAATACAGGATTCTTTAAAATACACCATTGCACCTTCACACATCGAGTAATTGAGTCATTAATTAATACTTAAAACCTAATAATTTTAGGCAATATTTATCTGACTTTGGGAAGTTAATTGTGCAATTTGGAAATCATTTTTCGAAAATGTTCTTGTTGGACCCCACCCTCCCCCAAACCCCACATAAGGCGATCAGGCTTGCTTGCTGCGCCACCACGCCCCCAGATTTGGTATCCAAAATATATGCCCCGCCACCTTTCAAAGACACTAGCCGCCACTGGTTTTGATGTGTTATGTTTAATACATTTGAATGGAATACTATGTATAACTATGCATTTTAAAAAAAGATAGTTTAAATAAAAATTAATGTTTTTTAATTGTTTTTTACAATACACTACGTTTCAGTTGTCTTTTCATTTTAAAATAGTTATTTTATTTAAATACAAAGAGCACAACAGGGATGGTTTTTAAACAATAAGATGAAACCACTGAAGCATTGTCCTGAAATTAATTTTGGCTTTCTTTTCTTAAATTAATGTATACTTCTTCTAGCAAATGTAACAAGCATTGGCAATGCCAACAGTTTGTGCTTTTGTGTAGGAATGCAAAAGGCACTTATCAGGCACAGCCATAGCGGTATTAACTGGCCATTGATGGTAGCAGCTGCAAAATGGTGCAAGTACCTGGTTATCAAATAGCAGTGCCTGGAAAATGCCTACTACTTATACACAAGACAAAACTGTTGGCTTTACAATGCTTGTTTTTAATAGGACTTCATTGAAGGACACACAGAGTGCTTACAAATCGAGTCGCTGAAGGCAACCTGTCTAAGCAATTTTTATTACACCAACAGCAGGTTTTCAATTCTAATTAAGTAATTAACTCTCAGAAGACTGCTTGGAAAAAACACTGGCAGGCACTTAGAGTACAAAGTTTGATGGTACGGCATGATTAAAGCAAGCTCAAAGAGTTCCCATGAGGAGGTACTTTGGTTGGGGAGGCGAAGGAACTGGGTGGGAATGGCCATGGGGATTAACATGAGCATGGGCAGTCAATGGGTGGTCAAATAACCAAACAACATCTTTAAGCTCTGTGGCTTTGTGTCCTTCCTAATATGTCATGTCTCCCTATCTGTACTCTAATACAATAGTTTATGCTTATAGGTGTCACAAGCAGTATCTTAGTCCAAACTGAAAATGGACACCATTAATACATATTTTGCAGGAGCCTTTCTTTATAGTGCTTAGTTACTATTTTCTGGATCCAATTTGGTGCATCTTTTTCAAATACTGGCTGTGATGGCATAATTTCACAATATTTACTTTTGAATTCACTGTTTACAATACAATGTTGCTGGCTAACTAGAGCCATGGATGACGGCACAAGCTATGAGATCTTCTTTCTGGGCATATTCATTATTAAAAGCAGAAATTCACCAAAGTTGTCGGAGCAGCTGCACTGTTTCTTATCTGATTCATTGTTTTATTGACATTTGTACAGGAGGTGACTGGCCCGACTTTGCACAGGTCTGAATTCCTTTGCCCATGGCCCGATTCTCAAAAAACAGAATGGAAGAAATTGTCCTTGTGTCCAGGTAGGCAATCCCAATCTTAGTTGATTTATTTTTAACACAAAGTGACCCTGGTAATCCTGCCTTTAGAAAGTGAGCCCTCACTAATCAGGCTTACTTTCATAATGCCCCATGCTCAAAAATATAGTGAAAACATGTAATTCTACTGACTCCCACAGCATCCACCCTGTAGTTTGGCAGCATGCAGTTACCAAACTAAAATGTAAATTCATGCAAACAGCCTGCTGGAACTCAATATTACAACAGCCAAGTGCTGCTAATAATAGTCAGCAACATTGATCCAAATTATATATAAGTATACATCCCCAAGTTCTGGTACAAATTAATAACTACAGGTAAGTCGTATCTGTTTTGATATGGTGGGTGTCCTATGGGAACAGTTATACCAGACAAAGCACATTTGATGTAATTTTGTTGTTAACTCTAGTGACTAATTTACCAGAGGTTTGGGTACCCCTGTCTAGGGCTGTGTTTCACCCAAAACAGATAGGCACAGCACTAGAAGCTCCCTTCATTCTCTGTTGGGAAAGCGTGCCAACTTTATAAGAGAAATCGACATACCCCAGGCAGTAAGGAAGAGACCAGTGCTTCAAAGGAAATCCCTGCAAATACAATGGAGGTCAAATGAGGGCGGCAATTACTGAAGTCGCTTTGATGTAAGGCCGCAAGGGAGAGGGAGGAGTGATAGTATCGCAAGACAGATGTCACAGCCAGGAGAGGGGTCACACCATTTTGGAATTTCATAGACCAGTTACACTTTCTGTGTCGCCTCCCCACTTTTTGCAGACAACGCACTCTTTAATTGACAATAAGCCAATGATCCTCTGACTCAACCACTGCCTGTCTCAGCAGTAGCCGTCTCCGAGATAATCGCTGCCGCAGAACTGCATCACATTGCTGGACCTCGTTGAACCGATTCGACCACCTCAACTGTCTCGACCCACTGGAAAGCCCTAAGAAGTCTGGCTCGATGATGTCTAACCACACAGGCTTTGTTTTGAGGGCACAAGTGACATTTGAAGACCTCATACCTCATACCATAGCTTTTGAAAGCATTTAATTGAACTTTAACACTGTTGCAGAAATAGTGCCTGTCTATCCATGTCTCCAGACCCACAATGCCCTTTCATCTCAAAGTCGGCATATTCTCACTCTTCCTTTTCAAGCTGTTTATATGATTAGTTCAACTAAAGACTCCTCTTTTTAAAAGAGCCTTGATTGTAACCGTGATTCTTGATTCAGCCTAACACTGAACATGTAAAAAATATGTTAAAAGGAGCCATATTAGGGAACCGGATCACGAATATCTTACTTTTTCTTTTAGGGTCATGCCCTCAACCATCACATCTGCACAAGATTGTGGGAGACCTGATAGGCACCCGTCCCAATGTCGGCACCAACTGTCTATGGGCCATATGAAGGATTTCTGGAATGTTAGGATTGAAAGCAAATCTTTCCATACCTGTGCGATCATGAACTATCAGCTCTCTTGTATTATTCAACTTAAATTAACAAGGAGTGTATATGTGTTTCTGTCGAAAGAAGTCATAAATGACCAGCTTTCAAAACATAGCTGCCAGATTTCTACTTGCAATAAGCATTTGAGGATATAGATCTGCAGCCCTGCCAAATTTGCGCTGGCTGCTGGTCACAGATCAGGTCAAACTTAAAATTGCAATTGTGGTTCGCAGTTCCTCATAGAAAAGTTGCACAGACACCAGCCACATTTTGTATTACACGCAGCCTCTCTTGGTTCAGGAAAACAGATCTGGAGAAAAAGAGAGATCTAAGTTCTAGAGACAAACTTCTGGAATGTTCTTTCTGTGAATCTGAGACTGACCTTAAATCACTCTGAATGAAAACAAATTTAAAAAGTATCTTTCTTAACTTTGATGAATACAAATGGCACATCAGAGGTAGAACCCTCCTGGTTTGGTAATGCTAAATGCCAAGAAGCCACAGCTGGTGGTGAAAGCTGCAGGGTTCGAAATTAAGATTCAGTGAGTAGGAGCGAATGCCTGCACCTGTGCGTCAGGCATCACTCAGTAGATAGGAGCTACCACTGTGGAACCAGGAGCGAGTACCCAGCACACCACAAATCTAACTTCTACATGAGATGCACACTTTTTGTCCTTTTTGTATAATTCATTATCTTTAAATGTGGACTAGCGAGGAGTGCAAAGATACCTACATTTCATGGGGACAAACTGGTTATGGGTGTGGCCATTTTAGAAACAGTTGGGGCAAGCCTAGAGGCCCTGTCCCTCTCTGTTCTACCCAAAGGGTTGTGTGGCGGGGGGCCCATATATCCTATCCCTCTTTCCCTACCCGTCCCTCTCCTACCAACCACCACACCCTCCACCTCCTACCCTCTACCAGCCAGAATAAGACCCTCGGCCCAGCACCAAACATATATATACACGCACACAATTACACATTCACTCACTCATTTAAACATCCCATTGATTATACATTTGCTCATTTACAGGCGCACCCGGCCCCCATATATCATACACTCATTCACACACACTAATTCATACTTACATTACATACACACTCCTTGCACACTCCTTGCACACATGCATACATACATAATGAGCTAACATGCAACACCATCTCACACTGCTAGTTTCAGAAAAGGCTTCCCTCGCATCTGTTGAAGCCTGGCCAGCACAATAGCGTTGCTCGACTAGTACTAGATATGCCCTTATTTTCTTTAGAAGCATTCTCAAATACTGAAAGTTAATGTCACTTATGCATGTTTGTGAGGCTAGTTAGCCTGTGGAGCTAAACGTAGTTCCTGGTAGCTGTTGGCTTTAAGCTAACCAGGCTCTCCTAGGCTAGGCTAGAAGCAGGAGCTAAATAGCCCCTAGCTCCCCTCAATTTCGAACCCTGCAGCTGCATTGTAGAAGAGCAGTCTAACATAACAATGCATTACAATCACACACCTTATTCTCAATGAGACAATTCCACAGCTCAAACCCCCAACCCACATGTATGTCTGTTGCACTCAATACACTACCGCCAGACATTTAAAATCAGTCCATAGGATAAACAAAGTGTGCACCAACTTAGAATCTGAGGCTGCGCTTTCTCGGTTGGGCACTAAAAAGCTCTGGAACGTGAAAATGTAAATGAGCACCCCATCTTTTGTAGATACCTTAAGGTGTAAGTTTATCACCAGCGCACAACTCCAGTAGTAACTTAATGAGAAGTCTACAGGTTCCCAAGCTTTCCTCAGAAATGGCTTTTAGACTTGGCAAAGTTTACTCCAGCAGTGTTACCCTGGGGGAAAGTGCCAAGAAGCCATTTTGCTGGTGTTCAAGCATTCAATGATTGACCAACCAAGAATCACCCTTTGATTATTCATTTAATAATACCTTGATGCATTTTTGGGGAAAGCACAATTTATTGGACTGGCATAAATGTCCAGGTGGTCTATATATGAACTTTTTTCAAATCCACTCCTTCAGATAGAAACACCCATTTGCAACGTTTTACAGAACTGTGTCACTCATATTCGATTGCTTGCCTCTCCTTGTACGATACCAAACTGAGGGTACCGGTGGACTTGGATATCAGCTCTGTCGAATATCAGTTTGGGGTTTTATGTGTGGGAGGCACTGGGGCTTTATGTGTTGAAGGAAGCCGTGAAGTTCTTGCTGGAGTGTGTACCTGATCCATCGATTTGAAATACACTGGAAAAGGTGTCTTGTTGTTTGTTGATTAACACGTGTATACAAGTCAGTTGAGTTTGTTGACTAACACATATAAGTTAGTTAATTTTATTCATGTTTTAGAATTTTAGCATATGATTGTAATATGAAATTGTGGAAACGATGGACCTGTGGATTCTTTTTATATATTATGATAAAGTTTTGTGTTTAAGGTTTTTATTAACCAAAATTCACAATAAAAAAATAATAAAAATATCAATTTGTGATCTATAAATTGCGCAACATTCTATGCGATAGGTGCGTTGATCCTATCTTGCCTACGTTTATCTATTTAGTGCATTTCCCATAGTGCCAATAGGATAGTCCTAGCACTGTAAGCGCTCTGTTATGTACCTATATTGTTGTATACCTCTGTAAAGCGCTCTGTTGCTTCTTGAAGCTAGGTCTGCGCGCAAGCTAGGTCTGCGCGCAATAAATACTCGGAATCAAAAGGATATAGATTCAGACACATCTGCTGACTTTTGTGTGTCTGAAGCCTTACACTCCCCAGCCTGCACTCCCACATGTCAGGTCTGCCTGTCACGGGGTGCAGAAGCTCACTTTCCAGCCGCGATACCAAGAAAGAGGTCTGGCCACTATAACTACATATTTCCTTAGCCTCTCTTACCACATACTGTACTCGAAATGTTTACACATTAGCACACCCGGCAGAATATAAAAAATACAGACGGACCTCCAGTGTAGTAGAAGTATCAGAATCAGACGCCCACACATTGACTTACAATTGCAACAAATTAACGAGTGCAAGACTGGAAGATGTATTTCATCAGGTTTAATAACCCTCACGAAAAATCCAGCTCATTATGTCATATTAACAGGCACACAGCAGCACAGCAACAGAAAAGGACAATATTATGGTTATGCAAAGAAATGTAGAGTTCTACAACTTAGATGTGAATTTGCAAACACCAATAATCAAACAGCAGCTTATCAGAGTACACGTGAGCCAGAAAAGGTCAGAAACGTGTGCAATTGATTACAATTACTAGTCTCTGTAAGAACCCCTACCCATAAACCAGCAATACCGCAAAGCTCAACAAGGCAATGGCCACTGTCTGATGACACTTAAAGGTCATTTTATCTCTAAACTGCAACCATCACAGATACGATCTTGTCACGCACAGAAAAGGAAAGCTGCGCACAAGGCCTGACTATATACGTTTTGTTCATAAAATGTGTTGCATTGATTTTGCACCAATAAAGAATGCAAATGAAGAGTCCTTGGAATCCTCAAGCATCAGGTAAGTCCCAAGAAGAACACCCTGCTTCCCCTCAATATGTAACTGCTAGGGATGTGTGGCCTGTGTTCTTACATAACTTGGTTCCAGCAAAGGGTCATACATAACTGTTCAGCATACCATTCGGAAAATCACAAAAGGAGAGCAGGTGTGTGGCATATAGCAACAATTGCTTACACACACACACACACACACACACACACACACACACACACCACACAACAGAAAATGTGACCATCAAAAGATTCTGCATGATCCCACACACGTCTCAGACGCAGAGGACCGCACCAAACCATCAGTAAACTATGCCAGAAAGGCATAGGCACTAGCAGTGATGGTACTGTCACAAGACATTAAAGGATGGGATACCTCTTTTTCACCATGCAGGTGGTCTCATGCCCCGATATCTGAGACACAGCCTACAATAACTGATCCAGAAGCACAGGACACAATGTTAAGTTGAAGAAGCTGTTAGTTACAGAATGGGATATGTGGGCATTGTTGGCGAAGAAGGAATAATTAATTAACAGTACGTAGGGTCCTTTTTGTGTTTTGTATATTGTATTTCATAGTCGATTGTATAGTTTTATCTGCAATGTGCTTTTATGTATTTTGGATGTGATTTGTAATACTGTGTCTATTTATAATTGTTTTTAATTCAATTGTTTTCAAAGTTATTGTTGCTTTTTGTATAATGCTAATATTGTAAAGTTTTTTTTAAACCGTTTACAAATAAAATAAATAAATAAATAGGATGATTGGCTACCGTTTCATTCTCAACTTAAATTCCATTTTCTATGCTTAGTTTTCAAATCACTCTATCAGCTTGCTCCTGGCTATCTTGCCTCTCTTCTTTCCTTTTATTGTCTATCTCGCTCTTTGCACTCCTCTAGTCGTTTTAGATTAAATGTTCCACGTCCACCTTGTGCCCAGTCCCGCTTTCGTTCTTTTCAGCTACTCACCCCCCTTCATTGGAATGCCCTCCCTGTAGCTATTCGTTCTATTACTGACTACTGTACTTTCCGTTCCTCCCTGAAAGCTCATCTTTTACACTCTTCCTGATTGTTTGCTACCAGCACTGTTGATCTAATGCAGACCCACCATTATTATTGAACTGTGTTCTGATTCAAAATTGTACAGCGCTTTGGAAAAAAGCACTATATAAAACATAATAAAATACAAAAATACAAAATACGAATAAACTAAAATTTTAAAAAAAGAAGCTGTCAGCACCATTGAGACGGGGGTCAAAAGCAGTTTGCATATTGGCCTCCCTCTCAACGTTCTAGATCTCGTGTATGTAGAGATGATGCTGAAAAGAACGGTAATATCACGAGTCCACTGCCGTGCAGTTTCAGATTACATGTGTAGCGCACATATTAGCACAGGTTTTGCTTTTTAAAGATGTCTTCCTCTCTCATTGGTAGCAGCGCACACTAAAATTAAAGCCATAGGGACATTGTACATGACACAAGTGGAATAGTCTAGATGCACTTAGATACTAGCCATACATATTTTCCGCCTCAATGATGCAACCATCATAGGTGAATCGCCCTTGGTGCGCGACCAGGATGGGCGCTGTTTTACAGTCCTACTCCTCCCTCTATCCTACTTCCTCCCTTTATCATACTCCACCACTGAGGGCAGACCAACCTGACTGTCCTCTACCAATGCATCCCATGATTAAACCCTCACATTCTCTCCCCAGTTCCCCAATCTCTCTTCTTTTCACCCGCAGGATCTTTTCATATCACCAGGATTACCGTTACAGCGGAATGCGCCCGTTCAATTTAAATGGTCATGGTAGCCTATTCCCGCAGTGAGGCATCATGTACTCAGTAGGATGGCATGGCACGTGTTTTGCCATCTCCTCACATACCCTTTTGGCCTTCCTGCTATGACACACTGGTGGGTCCACTGCTGCCCCCAAGACCGGAGCACTGGTCTAATGTTGTCTCCTTTAGCTTCCTAGTTTGTATTTATAGTAACTTTCTTTGTCATGATAATTTATTTCACACCATTGAAACCGCGATCCACCAGGTACCCTGCAGTAAGCATTATGGGTCATATTGGAAACCCGTTTTTTTGGCGCAATTGAGGGGTGATCTCACTTGCGCCAAAAAGGTGCAGCCATTTCACAAAGGGCATCTGCATGAGCACATCTTATATCTTAGGTGCACTCCTTCAGATGCCTCCCCTCGCCCCTTTGAGAATTTGGCCAAATAAGGGGCGTTTCTGCACATTTAAAAGCACATCTATAATTCATTAATAGGAGGCTCTTTTAAATGTGCAGGAATGAAGGACTTCCCCCTGCGCCTGTTTGGATGAGGCACAGGGGGGTCACAAATCATTGCCGGCCATGTCATGATTTGTTTTTGAAGTAGTGCACCTGCCGCGGTTTACACCGCAGCTTTCACATTAGCATTTACACACGCTTTATTTTCAGTCATTTCTCCAAAACGTGTCCTTTAATGGCTCGTCTCTGTAACATATAGTCCCAACAACCACGTGGTTCATTGATTCATTAGTGTCAGGAACGTGCTACAGCGCAGCCCCTCTAGAAATACTCAGGTCACCTTTGTGAATGAGGTGACTTGAGCATTTCGGCTGTGAGTGCAAAGGAAAGGAGCGCATTTTCTGCGCTCGTTTCATTTATGACCACCTCGAATTTTTTTTACAACTTACATAAAATATCTCTTTGAACGTCTCAAAAACGTACAAGAGGGTCCCCAAACCTATCAGTCGAACCAAAGTCACTGTGTGAGGCTTGGCACCCTGACCGCACCCCTCAGTGCAGGCACCTGCAAAGTCCCATAACTCCTTCAAGCCCGCCATTTTTAATTTTAATCTTGCGTGGATGACATGCAAATGTACCTCTGGGATGCAGGTAAATACCATATATGTTTTCACTTAACTGAGGGTCTAAAGCCATTAAGACACTGAGGGACCCACAGATCCTCAAGCTTAACAGATCTCATGCTGGGCCCTGAATATCTGTTCAGTCCAACCTTCTTCACGGAAGCCATTCCCACCCAAACTAATATCAGAAGCATGGGAGTCCTGCTGTACCCAGACCCAAGCAAGCATTTAAAGCAGGGACAGTGGCCAAGTAGGCCTTCTTTCAACCTAAACTCTTCTAAAACTGCTTCCATTTATTCCTAACAACATGCTAGTAGTTTTCCTAGACCACTCTTTTCACTTGCTTCATCTTCACCTCCACTCTTTTTGACTGCTTACTCTCTGTTCTCTCCTTCCTCCCTTTTCCTATCTCCTCCCCTTAGTTTCTTCTATGCACTTACTCTATCAGCATTGTCCCTGGACCTAGTATGATAGCAACCTTGTCTGTCTCCTCCCCCTCGCACTTACTTATTTTTTTCCCACCCCTTCACCCCCTTCCAGCACTATCTGAAATGTTGTCAGGCCTAGTATGGTAGTCCCTGTCTGTTTCCATTTCCTTCCCACTCCCCCCTCCCTTCCTTATCTATGTCTTAGCTCTTGCACTATCTGAAATGTCTTCAGGCCGAGTACGATAGTTAATTTTACATTCTTACTGTTCATGGCCTGTAAGAATGTCATTGTATTTTCCCTTGTTCCCTCCCTTACCTTGAAGCGCTTTGAAACACATTGTGTATAGGCGCTATATAAATAAACTATCATATCATATCATACCTGACTTTCTATAATATTCTGTAATCTACATGTTTCTGCATATGAATCATTGCACATCACACTGCATGTAAAGTGTAGACAGTGGCTGTAGGGGTTCTTACACATTTCTTGCTTCCTTTCCTCCTATTGCTCTGCACACATAGCCCACAGCTGAGTCCAACGACATTAATGTGCTCCTGCTGTCATACTTCCTCCACCACATACAAATATGGTAATTGTAACAGAGTCCTCAATGTTAGATAGTTGCCATAGGGCTTCAAACACATCATCTTCCGCTTCCTCTCACTCCCCCACCTACATTTTAGACTCTGCCCACTCCTCTGCCTGAATCTCCTACTTTAGTCACACTACTACAGATGAAGTGTTATCTCAACTGATGAAGGCTAACCCCTCTTGTGCACCATCAGACCGTCTTGCTCGACAGCTAGTCAAGCCTATTGCCCCTTTAGTGGCCTCTCATCTCACTGAACTCTTCAACCTATCCTTCAACTCCTCTTGCTTGCCCTCTGTTTTCAAAAACTCCTCTGTCATCCCTCTCCTAAAAAAGCAAGGGGCTGACCCAAACCTACCGGCTAACCTTTGCCCTGTGCCTCTCTTTTCGCACTATTCTAAAGTGCTTGAAAGGGTTGTGTTCAACCATCTTACCAGGTTATTAGACATCCACAACCTTTTAGGCCCCCTAGAAGCAAGTTTCCACTCCACGGAAACTGCTCTCATGAATGTGTCCAACTTCATTGCCTCTGCTAAGCACTCCAACCTATTCTCTATCCTAATTCTCTTTGACCTGGCTGCTGGCTTTGACACTGTCAATCATACGGATCTCCTTTATACTGTATTTCTTCTTGGGATTTGTGATCGAGCCCTTGCCTGGATTGAATCCTACCTTGCACCTCGTCAATTCTCTGTCTTCTGGAGAACCACACCTCTCAACTCACCCCTCTAATTGTTGTTGTTCCACATGTCTCTGTCTCGGGTCTGCTCCTCTATACACTTTACACCTATGCTCTTGGGGCACTAATATTCTCCTTGGGGTTCTCAAACAAACTCTTCATGGACAACACCCAGATCTTCTTCTATTTTCCCAAACTCTCCTCTGATCTCTCTATCGAAATATCCAACTGTTTCTCCACCATTAAATATTATATGGCCCTCCTGTGTCTTCCATTTACAGGCCACGGTTATCTGTGGATAAATGTCTGGGAGTTCCTGGTGGCCGAAAAAATCACAGCGGCAAAGGAAGGAACATTACACCACTTCACAGACAGTTGGGCCCAGGTCCTGGAATACAACAGCTAGTTCCCGGCATTGACCTTCCAACCACAGCTGGCGAAACGCTTCTTAAAGTCATAGAAGCCCCCATCTCACCTTCCAGGAGGAGAGGACACGCAAACATTGGAAGGCTCAAGGAACGGGCGGCCGGGCGAGGGCATAGGGGTGGTGGAGGGGTCAATCTAAACTGCTTATTGTAATGCCATTATTTGTCTCTTGCACGTAACTGCTATGAATCTGCTGTAACCGGAAATAAAGTTGTTAAAATATATATATATATATATATATATTAGATGGCTTTGCACTCTCTGATGCTAAACTCTACCAAACAGACATGACATGCTCTTCCTCCCTGTAAAAAGCTCTCTCTCATCATTTCCTCTGTCTATTCAGTTACGACTCACACTCTCCCCTACTCTTCTTCAGCTAGAAACCTCAGCGTCATCTATGACCCTTCTCACGCCTTCTGTACTTTTATCTCCAAAACTGGAACAGCAGCTCGCCTCAACCGCCTAAGTATTAGGAAAATGAGGCAACTCCTTCCTTTTAACACTGCCAAGCATCTCCTAACCACTCTTGTCTTCTCTAAGCTGGACCGCTGTGCCAGCATCCTCTTTGCTCTCCTCAACTATGTTTTCTGTCCTCTGTACAAGATCATAAACTTCGCTAACAGGACTCTCCTTGAACGCTCTCACTTCACACCTACTTCCTCGTCACTTCACCAGGATGGATTTCTGATAATGAAAAATAGGGCCAGAGTTAGATTTCTTCTCCTTGTTCACAACTCTATCCACGGTAAGGCACCACTATACCTAACGTCCTCTATCCAACCTTACAGGCTTTCTCATAATCTCAGCTCTGCCTCCTCAACTATCCTTGTGGCTCCTTGCCCTCCATGTGTGTCCTCTCTCTTCCGATCTTTCTCTCTTCTTGTTCTACCTGCATGGAATTCTCTTTCCCAGGTCATCTGAGAGACAGTCCACATGGATTTGTTCGAAACCAAACTAAAAGCCTCCCTCATCGCCTCTGAGTTACCCTGTTAACCTGCCTGCAAGCTAACATATTTCCCTTGCCTCTAACCTGCCTCTGTCCCTCACTTCCTCTGCCTACACTCTAGCACTTCACCCATCATGCTCAAATCCTGAGCACATCTGGCCGTACTGCCTGCCTGCACTTAAACATGTCCAATGCTTGTTGTCCTTAATCTATGCATGTCAACTTATGTATTGTCCCCAGTGACTGTTCCATGTACTCCCCTACACAACCTGATCAGAATGTCCCTCAACCTCACCCCATTGTAAAAGCTCAATGCTTCCCATCAAATCTGATTTCTTATCTAATGTATGTTCTTTTGTGATCAACAGAGCAGTGTTCCTCCTGTACATAAATACATTAATACATATTTATTAATGTATTCATTAAACACGTATAATGCGCAACTACGGTCCGAAAGCATCTAGGCGCTGCTATTGACAACACAGAGAAAAAACTCATCAAACAAGAATGCAAGCAGTCTGATTACAACAGAAAGGACTTAAGTGCCCTTCGGAAGGTAAGGTACTCCTCTATGGCTCTAGGAGCCGGAGGGAGAAGATTCCACATTGTAGGGGCCATGACTGAGAAGGAACGGCCTCCAAAACGCATACACTGATATCTAGGCACCTTAAGTAGCGCCTGAGCACATGAATGCAGCTGCCTAGTTGGGTGAAAGCGCTCTATCTTATCTTTCAAATACTCCGGGCCTACATTGTACAGAGCTAGGTGACTGACGCAGTATCTTACATGTTATCCGTTCCGCCACTGGGAGCCAATGCAGGCGCCGCAGGAGAGCAGCAGACGGAGTCAAATGGGGCCTATTAAGCGCCAGCCTTGCTGCTGCATTCCGGAGTACCTTCATACGTTGTATATGATACTTGGGTTGCCCCAAGTAGATCCTTTTGTCGTAGGCCAGTGACCCCAAATACATAAATACATTTCCTCCTACAGCGGGGCACACAATAGCATTATGTCGGTCTCTCAGCAGATTAACTAGTCCACCAGTAGCCGACCACCTAGAAAATACCCTCTTGCTACCAGTAAAACATCAGATCCCTTTAAATATCATCTGCCTCACTTATAGATGAACCTGCAGGGTAAAAATAACCAGCCAACCCATACCCTCCGATCCCAATGACCGCACCTCTTGTCAATCCCCTAATCATCCTACAAATACAGAGGCCATAAACATGTCTCCATTATAACATCAGATCTCTGGAACAGCCAACCCCCAAACAGCCGATCAGATTAACTACTACTGCGATTTCAACCCAGGCGCAAAACCAACCTCTAAGCCACCACTTGTCACCCCCGTCCAATGTTCTTCTCGTACACCTCTCAAGCCACACCACACCCAGACCATACCAGCTGGCACAAAGAATCCTCTGTCACCCTCCTAAATTCACATGCTCATAGCACCTAATCGCACCTTTACCCAAAAGACATAGAAGGCCACATGTTATGTAATGTTATGTTATGTTACATTTTGTTATGCTATGTTATCTTATATTTATATAATTCCTCCAATCCGTATATTATAGAGTGGAAGTAGGTCGGGTGGCCCTTCCAGAGACCATAGTTTAAGAAGGTGAGAGAAAAGAGCATATCAGTACATTCAGCAGGAAGTGTAGTTTGTGAGATGTTCAGAGCCATTCAAAACTGCTTTGGGAATAGCAGAGAGGTCTAGAGTGTGCACTTTGCTAGATGAAAGGTGGGTAGAGATAAGAGGCGGGTTGTATTGACATGGTAGAGCTATGTGACAGCTGGAGCACATTTCTCATGTGTCTCCGTTGTGTGCTATCATGTGCAGCGCTATAGGAGGAAAGTTAGTGCAAGAAGTTGTGCATGGTGTCCTATGACAAGTAACTATCTACGTTTGAGGTCCCCATTGTTATAATTCACACTCAGCATACATGTATAGGGTGGAGGTTGAGCGACAGATTGAATGAATTATTTTCATTGGACTCAGCTGTGGGCTAAGTGTGCAGCGTTATGGGAGGAAATGAAGCAGGACATTTGTAGGAAGCCCAACAGCAACTGTATGTATTTTACATGCAGCATGGGTGTGCAGTGATTCATATGCAGGCACATGTAGTTTAAGGAGTATAGTAGTAAGGTGGGTATCAGATGAAGCATGTTTACAGGACAGTCATGCAAGATGAAGAGTGCAAACTGGGACCTCAACTCTGCTGCCATTCTGCGTAACTGCTCTTATAATGGGCAGATACACCATTGCATTTTTTTGTGTTGACAATGATCTCTTTGAATACTATTTTCTTTTCAATTATATTTCACACCCAGGGAAGCTCACTCGGCCAATCAACTGGCTGGATATTGCCAGTGTCTGCCCTCGCTCCACCAGCCACCCAAGCCACTTCCAGAGGTGCAGCCATCTCTGTTTCTGTACTTCAGCCTAATGGCACCCAGCCCTTCCCCCAGGCCCTATTAGCCACCCCTTCAGCCCCTATGTCATTGCCAACCCTCCTTCCCTTTCCCCTCCCCCCACTTACCTGCAGACGGTGGACATCGCTCCTTTCTGTCTGTGTCGGGCTGCCATAATAGAAATAAAATGTTACTATGGCGGGGCCATCTTGTTTTTCTTTTATTCAGTGGGAGAATTGGGCACATGCAAGATGAGCGCAGCCCATCTCCTGTCCCAAAAAAAAAGTTAATATTGGCACACAAGATGAAGCCCCAGGGTGGGGGTGTCAATAGATTTCACCCACTTGTCGGGTCCGTACAGGTTGCTCGGGTCTACCGAGGCTCGGGCCGACGAGCTGTTACTAGCCCTGTATGCCTCCCAACACTACAGTGATTCCTTAATTATTCTTATGGCAGTAACATAGGTACCAGTGTATGCATCCCACAATATGTCTAATCAGCTATATAGCCTCTTTACACCACACGCATTCTCATTTCAATGGGGGCCTCAGGGCCAGAAGCATTGTTCCCGGAATTAAACTAACCTGAACCAAGGTCCTACTCACTAGATTCAGTACCTGATTCCCCAGTTACTGTGGCGGGCACAGTGACCATTTCCCCCCTCGAAGCAGTTGAAATGTTTGTCACCAGTAACTAATTCTCTGAACAAAATACTTATGCAAGGGTGACACCCAGCAGAGCAGGCCCATGCCTGCCATCCCACTCCTTGTGTTTTTATCTTGGGTCAGTGTGGCAAAGTGATCCGATTCCAGGGGTTATTCTTTTGGCTTGTGCTTGGATGTGTTTTGTGCATGCAGCCCTCCTATGTATACTTTGGCAGAAGGGGTGGAAAAGCTCTGGGTAGGGGGAGGAAGCGAAGTGTTGAAGAAATGAGGGAAAATGCATAATGGTAGCGGAATGGAGAGTGGAATCAGAGTGAGAAAAGGAAGATTATGATAATATCCGTTTTTTTTACATAGCGCTTACTTACGGATGTCTACTTCAACTAAGTGCTGTAATAATAATGTGTTAGTAACGCGTTCCACGGGCTATAGTGGGGATAAATGGCCCGGCAGCTTGAATTAACTGTCCCAGCAAAATAATCCAAATGAGGGGGAGAGAAATATTAGAACCTGGGAGGAATTGAACCATCCGCACGGGGAGAGTGTGCTCGCCTAGGCTTTTTTTCAAATTTTTCAATAAAGAAAATGAATGATGGGAGACCAACCTCTGAGAAATGTGTGCAGCCATTCTGCACTCATTTCATCTGATTGCGGCACAAAACGCATAGTCATGTGCACTCCAGGAAGACACAGCATACAGGTGCTGTCTTCCCCTGTCATATTCAGCTGGAATGTGAAAGCCCTGGGTGCATCAAAGCATCTCAAGAAGGGGGAAAGGCACACCTTCCTCCATCCAAGCGTAGCCTAATTTAAATATCAAAGACTCCATGGATCTATATTCCTTTTGTCTAGTCTGTCTAGTGGCAGTGCATACTAATGAAATAATCCAAATCTAGCCACAATCCAACCCCACAAACTCAATTCGCTCTCATCAACGCTAAATCTATGCAAGCCCATGCCACAGAAATTCATGACCTCATCACTAACCTAGAGCTTATGCCCTAGCCATCACAGAAACCTGGTTGCATGAAGCCTCCGAACCCACCATCTGCCAACCCCTGCCACTAGGATACACCATCCTCCGTCAGGATAGACCCACCAACAAGATGGAGGGGAGGCCCTTATTGTTAAAGAATCACTCAAAGCTAGACAAATCAAATCCGCCACCTAAGACCACTTTGATGCACTCTCGGTAAAAATCTCCTTCTCCCCTAACGACACCATCACATTACACCTAGTCTACCGTCCCCCCGGCCCTCTGGTGGACTTCCAAGCCACTCTCCTACACCTCATTGGTAGCAACCTCAAAACCAGCTCCAGAGCCATCCTTCTAGGAGATTTCAACCTTGGCTTCCAGGATCCCAAAGATAAAAAAGGCAAAGCCTTCACCAAATCTCTTCTTGACCTGGTTTTCATCCAAAAAGTTGACAGCCCAACCCACATCAAAGGTCGCATACTGGACTGGCTAGCTGATCACAACTGTGGTGCGGACATCAGCTCCAACACTCCTCACCCCTGGACCGACCACCACCTTCTACACTTCCTCATACCAGCCAAAATACCTATACAGCTAAACCCTATGCCTGCCATCCTAGCTAGATCCAAAAAAATGCTCACCAAAGAAAGAATCCTCCCCCTTCTTGAAGCATCAGCCCTTGCACAACCTCTACCCAATAATCCACAGAACTGGTTAGTCTCTGCAACTCAGTCATCAAAGAGGTAGTTGACAGCATCGCCCCACCAGAAAGTAAAAGAGCCAAAAATACCAAGCACTCAAACTCTTAGTACAATCAAGACCTACTTGACTTAAAAGCTCAAAAAAGACAAGCCCTGAAGAACTGGCAATCAAGCCCCTCCTCCCTCGCTAGAAAGTCATATCTATCAATCGCCAAACAGTACAAAATGCCATAGCCACAGCCAAAGCCACTGCCTACAATTCCAGAATTAACAATGGTAAATCCCAATCCAAGGAATTATTTGCCATTTTCAATGAACTAACTGTTCCCCCCACGTCTACACATCAGACCGTAAAGGATGAAAAATGGTGTAACAACATCCAACACGCTATGCTAGGCAAAATCAACTTACTCCAAGAGAAAATTAAAACCAACCTCAACAGCCTACCCAAAGCCTCACCACCAACTCAGAATGACACCAAGCCACAAACCTCCCCCGCCACAGACCAGAATCTCCCCACACCCTTTACCTTCAGAGAAGTAACCATCCCTGAAGTCATAGAAATCGTTAAGCACCTCAAACCTTCACTATGCAAAGGCGATATTTGCCCTGATAACATCATCAAGGACTGTGCTGCATCCCTAGCACCTTTCTTTACAGCCTTTATTAATGCGTCACTCACCTCGGGCACTGTACCTTCTTCCCTTAAGGAAGCATGGGTTCGACCACTGCTAAAAAAGCCCACACTTGATCCAGACTCCCCCAACAATTACAGACCGACCACCACCGTGCCATTCCTTCTCAAAATTCCTGATAAAGCAGCCTACCTACAGATACAAGCCTACTTGGAATTGCACAACATCCTGGGCAAGAGACAATCGGGGTTTCGCCCGCAGCACAGCACAGAATCAGCCGTGCTAGATTTAAAAAATCAGCTCCTAGAAAACATGGACAAAGGCAAAGCCACGCTTCTCCTGCTCCTTGACCTATCAGCTGCGTTCGACTTGGTCGACCACAAAACACTAGGACACCACCACATTAATACTTCTCTCACAAAGCCATTACATGGATAATTTCCTTCTTAGGGGGCCGTGCCATAAGGGTCTTCTCAGAGCAGGCATCAGCCACTCCCTCGCCTATCAGCTGTGGAGTGCCTCAAGGCTCATGCACTTCGCCAACCCTCTATAACCTCTTGACTCAACCATTATTTAATGACCTGGAATCTGTCGGCATAACTTTCACCAATTATGCCGACGACACACAAATCCTTCTCCCTCTATCTGGTGACTACGAGGAAGACCTCAGAACACTACAGCAGACATATGCAATCATCCAGGCCTGGATGGCAGCAAACGGCCTATGCCTTAACAGGGATAAAACGGAACTCCTAATTGTAGGCCCCATGGAAACCTTAAAAAAATGGACACCAAATACAGCATTGAAAACACTGTCATCCCAGACTCAGCTGCAGTGAAAACACTCTGAGTCTTTCTTGAATCCACCCTCTCCATGAATAGACAAGTTAGCTACATCTCCTCATCAGCAGCTCACACTACTAAAACCATCAACGCGGTAAAACCCTACCTCTCCACCAAGAACTGTCTCAACATTGCCAGAACCACCATAGAAGCCAAACTGGACTATTGCCATATCCTTCTGCTAGGTACATCTGCCAAGAACATTAACAGGCTACAAATTGCACAAAATAATGCTCTCCGAGCTGCTCTCAGTACCCCAGGAGAGAGCATATCTCCCAGGCCAGACAAAATGCCCACTGGCTCCATATCAAAGAACGCATATTGTTCAAGGCGCTCACAATCACACTCAGATGTCTTTCCCAAACAGCGCTCCGATACCTAGCTGACCAACTCGCAGTCCCTGTCTTTAACAGAGCCAAAGCCGGCGGTATTAGCTTTGAAGTATTGGCACCAAAATCTTGAAACCCACTACCCCCCAAACTCAGGAAGGAAACATCACTCCTAGCCTTTAGAAAGGCTCCGAAACCCATATTATTCAAATAACTGTTTGTTCCACTGTAACGAAGGAACTGTTTATCGCCTAATATGTATGACCCCCTTATCGCCTAATATGTATGACCCTGAATGGAGAACTATACACCGCTCTTGCCTGCACCCAAATGAATATGATGTAACAGCGCCACGATTCCCTAGGGCAGATGCGCACTTTATAAATGGAAATAAATAAATAAATAAAATAAATAATTGAGGCCAGGCTGAGAGGCTTGGTTGCTGGGAGTGACAACAGGAAAGGTGGGACTAGTGCCCCTTTGGTATGCAATGTGTCAACTTGAAGCTAGTTCCCACCTCTCCGTATGAAAGGCATTAAATGGCCTCTCTGGGTCCAGCAGTTACCACAATTGTCCCTGCAGAGCACACCCCTTTCAGAGGGATGCAGGATGTGATTTGGAAGAGACAGGAAGCCTTCTCCCAGTACAAACTTCAAGGGAGACCTGCACTTTATTCAAGAGTCACAGAGGGCTCGGTTAACCAGCCACTTTGATCTACAAAAGACAGGAAGATGGGTGGGACTTTGGTATATGTTGTCACCCCTTGTCTGTCCTGTGGCAGAGCACTTTGGTCCTGACATCATGCATAACAGAGATTGTTGGTGGGGACCCAGGATTGGTTCGTTAAGGTGGGCTTAGCCTGCACCAATCACTGGGGCTCATATGGTTTTAAGAGAGGGCTGAAGCCCTCACTTGACAAATCATCCAATGACTTAGAAAGGAGTAAGAAGAAGGACTCATTTGGACCCAGGCTGAAGGTACAGGATTTCTTACATCTTTCGCCAGTGAAGAAAGGCCAGGAGTTCAAAGAGGGAAGCAATATCCCTCCTCTAAACATCTCCCAGGGAAAGAGGGAGATACCAGACTCAGAGGACCTGTCCAGCTGCTTCACAACCAGTACCCAGCCAGCACGCAGTGTGCCCTGCTATGTTCTGCCAGAAAGCTTCCTAGGTGGGAAGTGTCAGAGAGTATCTGAACTAAGGACAAGGTTGTTGCCTGCAATCACTCTTCTGAGCTTTGGGATATCTGCCTTGAAAGGAGACAAACCCTGTGAAGAAGCTATAAGGAGTGCCACACAAGCATCATCCAGCGTCCATCTTTTAAGGACATTTTTGAGACTGTCGAGTCCTCGAACCACATCCAGCTGCGCCGCTGACCACAGTCGCAAGAGCCGTCCGAGCCGCCTCGACCAGCATTCCAAAATCACCAACCAGCACAGAGACAACGATTCTTGGCCCGAGCCGCTGCACCGGACACTGGTGACTACGAGTCTTGCTAGCCTTGCTAGCCGAACTGCCTATTGCCTAGTACCCTCAGCTGTCTCTTGCCACTAACTCTGTCTCAAGGGCTGAAGAGCGCCTTGGAACTGCCTCGACACTGTCGAGCACCAAGAACTTCTTCAGCACCAGGTACATTGTGGTTCTGCCCCCGTGGTCCTTCTCCGAAGGCCCCTAGAGACAGTTATGACCATTTGCCCCCTTGGTGCTGGAACCGGATAACCTTGAACTGTAAGACTGATTACTTAACGAACTACCCTCCTGTCAGTATCCAGAGTGTATCCCTTTCCTTCGTGGAACTGTCCGTCCTCTTTATTCTTTACAGGGTGGGTTGTTTTTGTAGTGTGCTAGAACTGTCTGGTGTGGTAATAAAAAAGTATATATTTTATTTTTATACAACCTTGACTGGACCGACCGTCTCTTTTATCATTGGATAATAATTGTATTTTCTCTGTGTGTGGCACCAAAACAATGATCAATGACCTAGGGGTGATAAGCCTGCCATTCCATCCACGTTACCAAAATTGGACAAGGAGGTCTTATAATTCACTTGTATTCCAATCTGTTCGTATCCCTTGGGTGTACTAGAGGTGTGGGGTTGATTGATGGTTTAGAAAACGATTTTCATCCTTGGACCACTGGTGCCCCGGAAGTTGATTCGTCACAGAACCAGAATGTAATGGCTTAAAGAAGAGGCATATCTTGCTGGAGAAAGAGAGGAGGGACTGAACTAGAGTGAATGGAAATGGAAAAAGGCAGTGAAATTGGAAGAAGAGACATACTGGGTTTGAGAATTAGTGTAAGAACCAAGAAAGAGCGAGGCAGTCTAGATAGCAAGAAGGAGCAACAACGGTGAAGAGAGAGTGAGAATTAAATCCTATAGGCAGGACAGGGAAGAAGAAAGGCAAAGAACAGTAAAAGGTGGAGAGTGAAAGTGCAAATGATGGAATTGAACTATTGAATCAGGTGATCGACAGGATCAGGGAGGGAGAAAGAGGAAGAAGACAGAACAACAGTGGAACAAGGAAGAGAGAAAGAGATTATCAAAGCAATCGTGAACAATAAATAGTTGGCAGACAGGAGAGGGAGCGTTACTGAGGAATAGAGAGGGAACCAATGAACATAATACATTAAAAAAAGGAGGTGGCATGTTGTGAGTCTGTGGCAGTGCTACACTGTGCCTTTCCCATAGTTTTCATGTTGTTGGGTGGGGGGTGATGCTGCCCCTTGCCTGCAGCAATGATTCAGTCTGGGAAAGAATGCTTCAAGAGGCTCTTACCTCCAACACTCCTGATGCAGAACCAACTTTACAATGTCCCTCTCCTTGGTTCCACTTTCACCCTGCCACTATAACAACACCCCGTGTGGCCATTCAAGCGATTCCCCTCCAAAGCACCTGACTTTGCTGTCCGTGGCCAATGAACAAGGGTGCAGGTATGCACGAAGCTGGGGCAGGCAAAGGGACTTTGAACGTACTGTGTTTACCCGTAACAGCCTACCCCCTGACAGAGGCTGATGTCTCGGTCTAAACTAGATGAAGAATGCTGTCCTGTAACAATTGGAAGCCGCCCAGCACATAATGATTCAAATGGTAGATACTGCAGATGCCTCCTTTAATCTTGGGTATGCAGTTCAGCGCAGAAATCCTGTTTTCACGTTCGCCTGTAATGGTTCCCCCACTGGTATTGCTCACTCTACATCTGTCTGTCGACTATACGGAGCGGACTCAGCGTGATGTTTTCAGTGTGTTCGCCTTGTGCCCTGCAGGGGTGTTCCCCATGAAGTGGAGCTTTTGATATTTCTGCTCTCAGCAATCAGCTTGGTTTTGTAAGGTCTTGCAAGATCTCAACGCTTTATCCATCTTCCAGGCCCCTTTCTTTTTAGTGATGTCCCTCAGCTATAGAATGTGCAATCTCTGCTAAGCTGCTGCTTTGGTCTCAGCGGTGTTAGACTTCCTCTTTGCTTCCTTTCTTTTCCAGACAAGGCTTCCTTGGGTGTTGCTCTCTTAATGATGGCTTTCTGTTTGGGTCTCTGTGTCCTTCATTGTCTGTAGCACTCTGCCCCAAAGGTTTCTCATGAAAGCTGTTCTTTTTCACTGACATTTATTTTGACACACATGACATGTTTCACGTGACCATTTATTTTCAACAAACCTGTGTTTTTATGATGCATTGTTTCTTAATCCAGGGCCCAGGGCACAGACACATTTGGGTCCCTAACCAAAACAAAGATTCAGAATCTGTAGTGCTCATCCGTCCCTCTCCCGATCACAATCCAAAGCCTGAAATGCTCCCCTGGTAGCGATCAAAATAAGTATGGGTGCTCACTTCGAGTTCCTGTATTCTCGTCATCCTTGCTCGAGTCAGAACAGAAACATAAACAGGTGGCATTTCAAGAGATCTATAAACCGTCCATTAGAAGGGTGCTTGTGCTCTAGCCTAGGTACAGAACACATGTTCTCAATAGCCATGAGGAAGGTATACGAGCAGTAGCATAGCTGTAACATACAGAGGATTAGCTGTTTGAAAAATCTGCACATGCCCCATCATAATTACAGAGCTTAGATTAGCAGCCGCCCAGAATGTAATGATGCTTAAACTTGGAAACAGGAGACTGAGTGGATGCAACGAGAAAGGTACACACACCATAGCATAGACAGTGGATATCGATTAGAAGCTACGAGAAGGATGCTCATATCCAGACATAGGCCCTCATTATAAGTGACCAGCTCACTTCGAGTCTGCTGGTAGGAACTGTGAACTACCGGCAGGCCTGACCTGCTGGTAGTCCTGGCCCCTACTGGCAGATTTCTTTACTGAAGCACCGGCACCGTTACTAACAGTGCCGGTGCTAGAGGGATCCCATTCCGGGAATGGGAACTTACTGTTCCTCTGCTGCCTGTGATATCCCGGTAGCACAGAGATATCAGGTGGCAGAAACGGTGCGGCAAGTCTGCCGGAAACCCGCCAGTAGCACCGGTGAGTTACCGGAAGGCTCGTAATGAGAGCCATAGAGTGAGATTAGAAAAACAGTGTTGTTTTCAAGTGGGGTGTCCATTAGTGAGCAGAAGAAAAATTACATTGCGTTGTGCAGTATTCCAATGGTGAACGTTATTATATTGTAGCAACACTATAGCCAGTTATAACATGAGTGGGCTTTTTTGAAGATCGCACCCTGAGAACTAAATCACTCTTAGGTACTAGCAATTTCTAAATGTTTAGGGTTTGGCAGTTTTTACAGGTTGGGCACCATGAGATTTCATGATTTGTCCAGCGTCACACACTTCGGCTAATAAGTGAGCAGGGAGGTGAGCTCAGTTAGCAATTTCCATACCAAATTGTTTCCCAGTTCTTGCATTGTAGAAAGGTGCAATTATTTGTAAATGTTTGACTTTCATGAACTAAAATAATACCCTGTTATAATCTGAAAGGACACACATCAGACAATGATCCAACTTAACAATATTTGAAAAATATGTTATGCAAAATGAGGATGATTGTAGCATCTTTCAATTATGAAGAGAAGTATAAACGTAACAACAAAAGAACAGATGGATTTTACTACTGTATTTTGAAGCTTTAAATACACCCAACACACAGACTTCCAGATTGATATACATGATGTGCAGAAGAACATTTAAAATAGTACAACAAAAGCAGCTTTGTTCTACTTGCAATCTCTCTCCTGGTGTCATTCACTCCCCGGAAAGGCCGACCCCCACCCACGGCTAACCAGATTCAAATAAAAAACACATACGAAACGCAGCAGTTTTTGTGGGTCCCGTCTTTGCGAATACCCAACTGCTCGTTGGAGCCGGGCAGATGCCACGACGGGGAGGCCCCCACTTGTGGATAGACTGCGAACAGAGGCTCTCGGAATATCACAGGCATGTGAGTATTGATTGCAAAGGCAAGTAAAGGAGGGAAAGGGAAGGTGTAGAGCGGATCAATTAAGGGGAACACACAAAAATTGGGTTCAGTGTGACTGAATGGAGTGATTGTTGAGATCACAGCATCCTTTTAACCCAATCTCCAGGCTAAGATACTCAACAGTAGTCGAGGGGCTTAGTTTTTATATCTTTTCTCCAGAAATAATCCTCAATTTTATCCAGCCAATTCAGCTTACCCATCGTCAAGGCATCTAAGCCGTATAAGACCATGGAGCAAAAACACTGTCTATAGAGGGTGAGTATCCTCTATGAATGAATATCCTGCCGTTTGTTTTGCGAATGCCACAATCAAATGGGTAATTTGTCATGCCTTTGTCTCCTTGGCCTCAATTATGCAGGCATATGTTCTACTAGCACTAATTTCCAGTCCCAAGTATGGGTATTTCACCACATATTCCAATGTCCCCAGGCTAATGGTAAAACACAGTCATTTGATCTCCTTGAGCATGACTAGCATAACCTTTGCTTTCCCTATGCTGATGTTTAAGTAATTTTCTGTCGCACATTTTACCAATGTAGCAAACATTTCCCTTGCACCACTGTAAGTATGGTTAAACATCACCAGGTTGTCGGCATACAGCATACATGGGATTGGCCAATCTCCTAGCCACCGACTCCTGGGTTAAAGTGCGAGGGGAGATCGACATATTTATATTATAAAGCAGGGGAGCCAGAGTACAACCCTGCTTTACACCCTATATATCTTAACAGAGCTGGTTGTGGCACCCAAGTCGTCTAGTCTCACTCGCACCTGTGTGCTAGGGCAGGCCCTTAAGGACACTTATCAGCTATGTTGGACAGCCCCAACTTGCCATTTTATACCATAACTTATCTTGTTTAACCCCATAAAAAGCTTCCCAGAAATCAACAAAAATAGTATACAATGCAGATCCCCTCCAGGCCCCGTGGCCCCTCTAAACAATGTGTCCACAATTCTCAGACTATGCGTTGTGGAGCTCCACGGGCGAAACCCTGTCTGCATAAATTGTAGTAATTGTGTATCGTCCACCCACTTCTGTAGTGCCCCAAGGATGAATGTTGAGAAGATTTTACCCGTCACATCTAGTAATGACAACATTCTATAATTGTCTGGCAAGGACCTATCTCCTTTTTTATAAACTGGTTTAAGTGTCGATGTTTGGGCCAGGGGCCCTGGAGTTCCAAAGATTCACAATTACTGTTTCAATATTGGTCTCACCGATCTCCAGGGGCCAGCCCGCAATTATAAATTGCAGGGAGGAGTCCCCTATAATTGTACCTCCTTTCCCTCTGATATGGCCAATCCACTCTTTTTCTTGGTTAGGGTTTAGGATGTTTTTCCTACTCTTCCCTTTTGCCCTGGTTAAAGTCGCCCAAATGTTGCTAATATTGCCACTTCGGAGTACGGCTTTCATACTTTACCAATGTTTGTTTCTTATCGAAAACTTCCAGCACTTGAGCCAGTACTTGTAATCGTTCTTAATACTCTTAACATGTCTGGTCACCTCATTTTCATGCCATCCTCACCAACATACCATTCTCCATTTACCCTGCCATCTTTCTCAGTTAAAAACCTGGAGGCAAAATATCATCTTCTTTATCTATGGTGGAGCAAGCAGCGGCGGTGTGCAAATCTGGCCATTTCAAACTACGTATCCTGCGGAAAGTTCTCCCTTTCATCCCAGGGAAATTCCACGCTCTGGTGGTAGCTGCGCTTATTCTCAGCCGGGTCGACTACTGAAATTCGCTCTATTTTGGCCAGCCACGTTACCTTATAAATCGACTTCAGATGCTCCAGAACGTGGCTGCTAGATCGATCCTGCATCTTCCATTCCAAGCACATATCTCTCCACTACTCACACAACTTCATCGGCTGCCAATTGAGAAGTGAATCATTTTCAAATCTATGTATATCGTTGTAAAGACTGGAGGGAGGTTTCTGTACTTCTGCTCTCTATATGGCAGAGGAGAGGCACAGAGGACCCCAGCCAAGATTCTCTATAAGGTAGCAATGGACAAGCAATCAAGGCCTAGCTTCTTAGGAGGTGATGCAGGCTGGTTCTTAAGTACAGTGTAGTCCCCAAACACCCACAAAGGAATGTCCACACACTGTATTAGTTAAAACACAGTCTTTATATAATTAATGTTCAAGGTTATGTACAATATCATGATAACTCACTTTGTGCTCGGTTATCTACAATGGCAAATATATAGTTCTACTTGGTACCACTATTACTATTAGATCTCATTAAAGTGCATCAACTGTATGGTTAAATGTCACACAAATCAGTTCATAAAGGAAACCAACAATAGATATAGGAGGAAAGCAAGATGATGAGAACAATAGGCAGAATACTGGACTCTACCGTTAGACACAGTTCCGTGTGGAGATCCCCCCACCTGGGCAACCTGTAGAATAAAGATATATCACAAGCCCAGTCCATATATTGTTCACAAGAATCCTTCCAATAGTTCAGCAACCCCAAAGTATCTGGTGTTGTAGAGTTCCTCGTCGGGAAATCGACGGCCCTTCTTGAGTGCACTCCCTTTAAGGAATGAGCCATGGGTCGTCGAACGTCAGGCAATGAACACAGTGAACTACGGCAGTGAAGTGGCAGCTTTGTTCCTAGCGGAGCTCGTCGACGGAGAAGCATAAACATCCTGCCAGGAAGAGGCGTGCGGGGCACCTCGATGTCGATAGTTCTGGACCGCAAAGAGTTTGAAGAACTGTGGCCCATCAAGGGCATCGAGTCATTGGCGTGTCTGTGGTCTTTGGGTGGCGGGAAACTCACCGGCGGATGCTTCTCGGTGCGTCGGCGGCCTGTCCTTTTCCTCGGCGGGATAAGGCAGACTGCGGTGCGGACGAGCACATCCGTGAATCAAAGTTCTTAGGCAACGGGAGCACGGCGGCTCCAGTCGGCGACGGCGGTCGTCGACGGTGGCAGACAACAGTTTGGGCGCTTCTCTTTGGGATTCCGCGGCAGTCCCCGTCTCCGGTCAGCAGCCTGTCGTAGGTCTGTCTACCAAGGAGCTTTGGGAAAGAAAAGCTGGTGAACGATGGTGCCTTAACAGGTCCTCTCTGGGTCAGTCCTTGGAGACACAGCAGCTTTCCGATTGATGAAGTAGAGCAACAGCAAGACTTCTCTTCCAGCAGGGCTTCAAGGTTAAGCTTCAGTTTCAACTCCAGTTTCTCTTCAACTTCTGAACACGAATTCTAGCGGTGAGAGGCCCCCAGATATATTTGTTGATCTCCCATTCATTCTGCTAGGTCACACTCAGGCAACCAATTGGTCAGAAGGGCATTCATGCAGGCAGGCATCCAATCAGGTGCATAGTGCATTTAGGCCATTCACTTCTCTCCAGACACTCACAACTATTTGTGTATTGGGACAAGTACCCAGCCATTCAACGCTCCACACTGCATTCATACCAGTTTCGGGAAGGGCTGTCTCAGTCATTGTGTCAAACACTAGATACTAGACATCCACAACACAGAATGCGTATTCGTCACACACTCCATTCACCCAGGTCCCACCCACAGGTTGTACCTACAACATACAGTCACTGGGAAGGCTCCAGCCAGTCTGGCCTGGACTGCACAACAACACCATATATGGAACTTCCACCCAACAGCCAGTGAGGGGGAAGGGACAGAGTCAGGGCTTCCCAGTACTTTGGGAAAACAAGGTAACAGGCAATAGAAAGCAAGAGGCCACAGGGGCCATCTTGTTTCCTTTCAGGAATCAACTGATTCCAATGGCAGGGCCTCAGTATCCCAAAATGGTGGATACTCAGAGCACCTGTCAAATTCAGCATGGAGCTGCCACCAGCCTATACCCTGCTCTGTAGGCCACACACAGGTGCCCAAAAACATACACTAGGGGCACACGTTTGTACCCCCACCCATGGGTGCCATAAGGGTATCCCATCGGTCTGTACACCAAAACAAAAGAGAGGGCTGCACCAACAGGAGTCCCACATGAACTCCTGCATGGAAAACACGACAGAACACACGATAAAAGGCAGTAAAGGACAAGGATACGGAGGCCCTGTCCCTCCGATGCATTTCCAGCATCACAGTCGTTCATCGTGCTTTTTATAAATGTGGGGCAGAATATCTCCAGGAAAGTTTTCCTCACTATGTTCCTGCTCTATCTCTTAGCTCTCAGTCTGCCCTTCTTCTGGCGGTCCCTCGTATTAGGCTGTCACGGATAGGTGGCCGTGCCTTCTCTGTGGTGGCTGCGAAGGCCTGGAACAATCTTCCACTTGCTCTCCGATCCATTGTTGACCATCCTGTGTTTCGCCGTTTTCTGAAAACATTACCGTTTAAGGCCCATCTTTTCAATCTGCTGCCCTCTCTCTCTGCTGTTAGCGCCAAGATGCCTTTGGGTGTATGAGCGCTTTAAAAGTACACATAACATAACATAACATGTTAGTATTATTTTTGAGTGCACATCAGCCCATTAAAATAGCATCATGGAACAAAGATAGGATTTTCTAGCTTGTATTCGGTGCCTTGGCATCTGTTTAGATTCAGCCTGAGACTCATAGTATTGAGTCCATCACTGTGTCTCACACCCTTGGCCCTAGTTAAAATTCAAACCCTTGCCTTAATGTGAATGATGAAATGCAGAGTCTAGATGTTGAAATGCAGAGCCTACATTCTCCCTACAGTGCCAATTACAAATGGTGTACAAATCTATGAAAAAGTGACAAAATGCTGCTGTAAATGCTTCCATAAAATATATATTTTGAAAAGCACAGCATTTTCTACATGTATTTGATATCCATGTCACAGTTCTGAATGTTGAATTTCAGTCGTGTTTTTTTCTTTTCATTTTGGGACTTGTAGTTTGAGTTTTATAATGGGCGAAGTTAATTGGAAGTGACAGAATGCAAAGGAAAAAATGAAGACTCTTAAATTGGAATGGGTGATGTTGGGATGTATGCATGTGCTGCCAACCTATTAAACTGACAGACACTAAGTGCCACTTAAAAATGGTCTAAAGATCTATTGTATCTGCTTTTTCTTTGTTTAATGAAACAGTGACACAGTGCTGCTAGGCATGCACATATGCATTTATTTACTTTCATCTCAATGCTTTTGAAGAGCAGAGCATTGTAATGGTTTACTGCTTCATGTGAGCAGGTGATGGATGCTGCAATGCATGGCATTTGCTAGAGTGGTTAAAAAGAGAATATGCTTATTGATAAGCTTATTAGAGGGTAAGTAGCAGGGACCCTCTATATATGTGAAAGAGTTGGGACAGTTGCACAGTAGTTTTTGATGCAGATGCCTTTCATTAACAGGAGATATGTACTCTGAGAGTTCAAGTGTACATCTGCAGTGTTGAGGTAAGATGACAGGGTTAGGTGTAGAGGTTTTGGATGTGATTGGTGGATGGATGTGTTACAGGGTCCATAGACGGCACGTGCCACATCTGGGTCTTTTGTGGATGCCTGGCATGTAAAGGGGACTGTGCAAATTAGCCAATCAGGTTTGGTGGGTGTGGTGTACAGGAAGAGAGGGAGCAGTTTTATTTGCAGGAGTTGTGAGAGCACTGACAATGGCTATGGCTATGTGTTTGAGAAGGCAGACTGTGTGGATTCTGGGGAATCTTCAATTCAGTCATTGAAGGTGTGTGCTAAAGATAATGGCATCCCTAGAAATATTGGATTGGCAGAAGTGAATGTTTTGTGGCATGCAGTTTGTGGCTTAAACTGGGCAAGCTTGTTTTCATTCTGTGAGAGTATAGCTTGCTTTAAATGTCCAGCCATTGTGATTGTGCATTGTGGAGGGCACAGTCTGGGGTTTGTGTCTTTGCAGGTTGCCCTGAAGAATTTCTTTAAAAGCCTAATGGAACTGTTTCCTGCTGCTAAGATTATTCTTTCTGAAATAAATCAGAGGCAAACATGGAGATGTCCAACAAACTTTTTCAGTCCACAAATTGAAGAATCAAGGCAGCTTGTCAATAAAGCTGTATCTGCTTTTTTATATGCTGCAGGAATGTCATCTTTTGAGAATGACAATATAAGTTCTGATAGTTTGATTTTTTTTGTCAAGATGGAGTTCATTTCACAGATGTCGGAAATGCAATTTTCCTTTACAATGTAGGAATCCATTGAAAAATCTCCTGTAAGTAAATTGTAAAGGAACATGTAGAGTGTACAGTACTACTGTGCATAAAAGAAAAGAAATAAATAAAAACAAGGTGTTTGTTACAAACCCCCCAAAAGGGGTCTTGTCAGAGCCACCACTAAAAATTGGTAACTTAAATTGTGTTTAATTCCCCCTACCCCTTATAGAGGTTGGGTCATCCATGGACACTGTGGTAGTGCCTGGATGGCACATGTCACATCTGGGTCTTTTAAGGATGCCTGGGATGGAAAGGGTACTGCAGAGACTGCAAACAGTTGTGGTATCCGCGGACATCGGGGAAAAGCCAATCAGGTTTCCTGGGTGTGGTGTTCAGGAAGACAGGGTAGCAGGATTTTTGTTAGTAGGAGCAGGATTTTTGTGAGAGGATTGAAACCATGGCAATGACTTTCAGCGGGCAGGGTGTTTGGATTTTGGGGTTTCTTGGGTCCATTGGTTGAAGGTATATGCCGAGCATTGTGGAATAGCCAAAACTCTTGGATTCCCTGAATTGGAAGTATTCTGGTTTGGAGTGTGATGCTTGAAGTGGATGGAACTGCTCCCATTTTGTGCAAATATGGTTGAATTGAAACATCCGGACATTATTATTGTTCATTGTGGTTGGGACCAGTTTGGGGAACATGACTGGAATTTCATTGCAGTTTGCAATGAAGGAGACATTGGGAAAGTCGAAGGAAATGTTCTCTAGTTCAAAAAATATTTGTTTACACATTGACCAGAGACAGACGTGTATGCGCTTGAGTTCATTTCGTCCACAAATGGAAAAATCAAGGCGCAACATCAATAAAGCTGTGTGTGCTTTTGTGCGAGATATTAGGTGGCAGTGTTTCTCATGCTCCTTGACCACAACCTCAAACATACTTTGAACCTGCTTTCTTCTACAGCTCGGTGCTTCACAGTACACACATAGCACCGTGAGCCTCAAAAGGTAAGGGTCAACAGCATTCTGTATGGCCTGTGAAGATGCAACTGGTATCCTCTGTCCCAAAGGAGTATCCTTTGTGGTGACAGGAGCAGATGAAGATGATGGGGTGGAGGAAGTCAACCTGCTCTTACCTGAGAAAGGTATCGCCTTTCTCAGAGCAGTCAGGTTGGTCGATTTGGTGTGGCGCCTCATGGAAGTAGTCCTGTACTAACAGAAGCCAGGTTTCCAGCGACTGAGTACAACTTTGCACTTAGTGCATCAAACCTTGCTTGCACAAGCCATTGGGACATTTCCACCTGTCGTGAAAAATTGTCACATGCAGGACTCACTCTGAGTACTGGTGACAGGGACTCCCTCTCCCTTATCCTCTTCTTCCTCTTGATCCTCCTCTTCTGTATCACCACGCCTGTTCCCCTCTGCAGGCCCTCCAGATGATGATGGTGGTGGTGGTGGTGCTGGGGGTGGCTGGCAAGATGCAATGGCCATAAGAGATGCCATGGTCTCTAACAACAACTTCTGCAAAACAAATATGCAAATCAGTGAAGCAGGTGCTCTTTCTTGGATAGCCAGATTGAGAATGAGGAAAAGTAATGGGTGGGTCCCTTTAGAGGAACAGAGTTGCAAAAAGGCCTTGAAAAGTTGGAAAGATTTGCCAGATCAACGTAGAATGGGTCTGGGAGCTGTGCATGGTAAAGTTTCTACTTGAAACACCCTTGATTGGCTGGAAAAGCACCTTCAAACTGTCTGCGGCCACAGACACCCTTCAGGGACAATAACATCATGCCACACATGTGCCGTCACATGATGATGTCCGCGGCCGTCCACGGCCCTGACGGCCGTCCGCCTACACCTATTGGGCAGGAATTACAGTGTGCTTGCGTTGGATGTCTGCAGAACAGGTGCAGTGTCAGCAGACTAATGAAAAGTGAGTCACATGAAAACAGACATCTCTGGATATCGCGCCTGTCCGGGGCACCTCCATTTTGAGTGCAGACACCGCAGACAGTCGCGGTGTCGACAATCTCATAATGGGAGTAAAAAAAAGGAAATATCACACAACAATAAACAAAACATTTACAGTACAAAAAATATGTTTATTCAACAAAGGGATGGGGGATTGAAATAGAAAACATACATTGGAGAATTAGGAATTTGTGTACAATGATCATAAGGGGAGGAAGGGAGTGAGGTTTTATTAAAATGTTCAGAATTAGATGGGGATGATTGCTGCATATACGGGGGACAGGTGCAAGGACAGTGATAGGGAATGTTTTAATGACATGATCTATGACATACTGTAAAAGTTCCTTAAAATCTTTACTCCGTTCATCCAATTTATTAGACAAGTTTGTGATCTGATTATTTACAGTTGAGGATAGGACTTCTGTTTGTGATTCCTGGGATTGTGTATAATTAAATTGGGGTGTGGTTTATTCATGAAAACTATGTACTGTAAAAATAGAAATTATTATTTTAGTAAGGTGGGTACAAAATACATTATTTGTTTACATTAAAATATCTATGGTATACTATTGGAGATGTTATCATCACTCTATAAGAGGTGTACAGTTATGGTTTGTGATTGGTGAATCCCATTGTAATGTGTGCTAAATAAAAATATAATTAGTATTTTTTAATGTGTTTGTACAAAAAGGTATATTTGCATGTTGTAAACGGTTGTCATTTTATGTACATCTGTTTGTTGGTTGGTGGGTAGATCTTTTTTGGGTCTCCCCTATGATTCTGAGCCTTGTAAATGCCATCCGACGTCCACGGACTACTGCACTGTCCGTAGACTCCATATCTGCCATATTAGGGGCGTAGTATATTATAAGGGACTTGTAACAGATTAAAGGTGCACTAGTAAAAATCTATGAAATCCACTGAAATAACTTTGTTAAAGGGACGTTATGGTTAAGTTGCACTAACAAAAACCCATGAAATTCAGTGAAAAAACATTGTTAAGTGCATTCCACGAGACATGAGGATTTAAACATAGCGTGTACTATGGTGTGGTGTGTGAGGTAAGTCCGTAGCCCCTTCGATGCATGGCTGCAGCCCTAGCACAGAAAAGTATGTCCACTGGTTGAAAGTAGGTGCCACATTGTTGCTTTTTGTGTGTGGTTTGGCTGCAGTGCACACAATGTTGGTTGCATGTGGTGATTGGTAGAACAACCTACAGTTGTCAGTGTATTGGTGGAGATTCTGCAGTGACCAGTCGAGCAGTGTGTCCACTGGGTGCACTAACGGAATAGTGTACATATGGAAGAGGTCACGGTGCAACTGGTTCCTATATGTGCTTGCATAGATTAGTAAGTGTTGCAGTGCACTATGCACCATTGGTTCTATGCACATACTAGAGGGTTGGGAGCAGGCCCAATGTTGTGAGGATTTGTTGTTTGTTTGGCATTCTTATAATGCTTTGTGAGTGGAAGTGGGTAGCAGTGCCAAACACAGCAATATGTATCTGCATTACGGTAAGTGGAACACGTGCCCTTGCCTCTCTGCTTTATGGTGCTGCGGTTGCTTATGGAGTGAACAGTTCTGTAATGTGTCCACTGAGTGTTGTGGTGAGAAAGTGTGTGTGTACCAGTGCATAGGGTTCAACTGCATAGTGTATGTGCTTGAGTAGTGTGCATTGTGCAGATTACTAACTACTGTACTGCACTTTGAAGTATTGTATCATTGGAGTTTGTGGAGTGCTGGGAGGAAAAATTATGGCTACCTGCAGTTCGTGGTGCTGGGTGACACTCTGGGTGAATGTGGATGCTGAAAGCGTTGATTGGTTTGGAGCACCTGGAGGTGCTTTCACATGACACAAGACCTGTACTGTGAGTGTGTAAAGGTATGTCTGCAGTGCAGTGGAGAAATACAATGTTCAATGCAGAGGTCTTGGATGTGAATGTTGCATGCGTGTGTAACTATTGAATACTACCTAATGCAGGAGTGTTGCATATACAATGGTGGAAATGGAAGAAGGAGTGCCTCTGCTTTGCTACAATCTGCCCTTTTGAGCATGGTGGGGTAAAAGAGTGATTTGAACTAAAGTTTTCCTCAATTTTTTGTAAAGGGGCCTGTGGTGTGAGAGCAATTAACATGAAAAACCAGGGCACATTCACCACCAGCTACCCACCTCTACCACACCATGGAAGCTACTCAGTTATTCAAAATTAAGCTATCATCAAATTATATATACCACCAAGGTAAATATATCAAAGTTAACATATTTTAATCATATTTCTCTCAAGCAATTATACTAAAATTCATTAAAAAAACATTATGTGCGTTCGTCATACATGAATTACCACAAAAAAGAGAGCACCAATAGACATTTTTGGCTGTTATTTTCATAAATGCACTTATAATTCATATGCATTCGAAAGTTACGTGGTGTTAGTAACAGTGAGTATAACCACATCAAAGTTGCAAAAAGGCATGGTATGATAGCGTCTACACTCTAATGTGTTTCTGGGGCAGAGGACAACACTGTTGCAGCATAAGTCTCATCAGTAATATCCCGGGACCCGTCTTCATGATGCAGCTGGTTTTGAAAAAGTTTAAACTGTCTGCATATCGCCTATTTATCAGTGTTGTAACCTGGTGAGAGATAAAATGGAGCAAGTATAAAACTTGATGTAAAAAACCTTTATGATGTTGGTATAGATGTTGTGAATAACAGAGTAGCAGTCCTACTAACCTTATGTCAGTTTCTTGGGGTGTAGAGGGCGAGAAGATTACACTGGTCAATCTAGTCTGGCGGCAGATGAATCCATCAGAAAAATTCTGTACTATAAACAAATATATATGGAATCAGTAATAATGTGACTGCAAATTACTTATTGTCACTATTATACATATCGAAAATGAATCATTACCGTCTTATGTTGACGTGAGCCAGGTTAGAATTTCCAGGATCACGTGCTGGGACTGAATTGTACCCAGATGGATCATTCAGGACTACTAGTCCCACAATGCACCATGGAGTCTATTTGGAATAAGACATGACAATATATTAGTCCTGTACACTTTTATTTTGATTGGTGCCTATAAAGTCTATCAATGACTAGTAGTTCAGAAGGGCATGGCACTTACTTAGAAGTATGTATCCCAAATACCATCTGCATTCAGCCTTGGACTTAGTTTCTCGCGCGTACGCGTTTCACTCGAAAAGATTGTCCTCTATTAATTTAAAGAGAACGAGTCAGTGAGCAACTAGCATTTCTGTGCCATATTCGTTCTGTATGTGTAAAACAGGCACATTGAATGCTCGGGGCTTACATCTACATGCTTGTGTTCGCATCCAAAGGACTTTACGAAAGCAGCGAGCTGAGACAGCAAGGCACCCGAGTTTTCAAGTTGGAAATTAAACACAGACGACGGACTACCGGCGTCATCTGTCAGCTTGTCTGGGACTAGACAGAGAGGACGCAGCCAACACTTTACTGTGACACCTAGATCGTGCTGATACAAGCGCACCATCTTGGAATGTTTAAATGTAATTTTATAGGCAGCAGTGTCATTGAGCAGGCAACAGAAAGTATACTTAAGCTGTGTCTGTATAGTGGGTGCCACATATGTTAGTGGCTCCGTGTTTCACCATATCTGCCCGCATATGCTGGAAATAAATACTAAACACCATTAGGAGAGAGCGAAGCTTATCCGCATATTGGAAAGCGCCAATGGAGCATTGCAGTGTCAAGATTCCTTCCATGCATGGAAAAACATCTCACACGACCTCTGTGGTGTACTGCATGGAGGCATCCATTGAAATAATGGATACCACCTTTTCATTACTAACGGATGTATTAGTGTGCAGACCGATATTAATGGATAAAGACATATCATTACACGGCAATGTTCAATCCACATTGGGCAGTTTTTAGATTATAAATCCATTTCTGCTCCAATTTCTTTAGGGACAGATCTCTATTGCCACCTCGTGTGTGTGCTTTTGTGGTTTGGATGACGAACCAAAACATATCTTCGCAGGTATGCTTAGCCTCTAGATAGTGGGCTACTAAAGGTTTGTCGGGGGTCCCGTAATGGATTGCTGAACGATGTTCCCTTATTCGTAGTTTCACCGGTCGAATGGTTTTGCCCACATATATCAACCCACAGGGGCATTTTATCCCATAAATTACCCACCTAGTCAGGCAATTTGAAAAGGACCTCTATTTCCACACACGACCATTGAGGTCAATTTGCTTCAAATTCTTAGTAAGGTGGCAAACCGAACATTGTCCGCATGAAAAATGTCCACAGACTAGAGGTAGTCCTCCTAATGTTGGCTGCATCAGTGTCTCGGTTTTGTTCATTGGGTAAGTGTGAACTAATTTGTCCAGGAGATTTGGCATTCGTTTGAATGCAAATCTCTGGCAATTGGGTTTGAAGTCTTCCATTTGTACAGTTTTCCAATTTTTAAGTATGATCCTTCTCAGATCATTGCTTAGTGGGGAAAAAGATGAAATGCAAGTAATTCTTTCTTCTTGAGGTTTAGTATGCTTTTGTAAGATGACTTCACGATTCGCATTGCGTGCTCGTTTCATGGATCTCCTGATAATTTTACGAGGATACTGTCTATATTGCAGTTTCATACTAAGTTCCTTGCTGTTGATTTTAAAATCATCAATTTCACTACAATTCCGTCGGATTCTTAGGAATTGCCCATAGGGTAAGTTTTCCCGGAGACTGGACGAATGAAAACTGCTATAGAGTAATAGTGTGTTCTTGTCTGTTGGTTTTTTGTACAATGTAGTACCCAACATTTGGTCATTCTTTTTAAAGATCTTTAGGTCAAGAAATGCAAACTAAAAGAAAACTTGTTGACCTTAGAAAAGAAAATCCATGATGAGTCATCAATTCCAGAAACAAAAGTACTTCTAGAAAAAATTGAGGAAGAAATGAAAAAAATTAAATCCTTTACCCTTGAAAAAAAGATCTGGAAGCTGAAGAAAGATATATTTAGTTACAAGGAGGAATCCACCTATCCATATTTGAATGCCAGTTTCTTTCAACAACAAAATTCGAATCAAAATAGTGGAAGGGGTCCTCCCCATAACAGAAGTCGCAGTAACAAATATGCCACCTTTTCCAACTCTTCTAACAGTAGCAACTCTGATTCTTCAGCAGCACAACCCTCAACAAGCAGGGGTGGTCAGGCACAAAGAGGAGCACAACTTCAGTTTTTTCAAGGGCAAGGGAAATGAGGGAAGAACAAACAATGGGGCAACCGCACGATGCCAACCCGACAGTGGCAACCCCCACAGACCAATTGGTAATACATGTTTTCAACCTCAGTTCACATCCTCTTACTGACACAGAAATCAGTATTTTGAGTAAGCAGACAGATTTACTACTGAAGTAGAAATTAGAAACTTTTTTAGATAAATAAGGCTCAAATATTTCTTCCGCAATCCAAAGGATGGGAGAAGCCCAGATGAAAACATAACAGCACTAAAATTACCTTCATCTTTCACACCAACGTCGATTATGATCTCTCCTGAGATCCTGATGTTTGAGAATAAAGTACTGAGAGAATTAAATGATCTCTTTAAGAGTAAAAATCAACAAAAAGATAATTTGACAGAGCGTGGAGCTCTAAAAGATCTCGAGAGCAACACCTCTTTTGTAGTGAAGCCTGCTGATAAGGGAGGTGGAATTGTCTTATGGGATGTAAATGCATATAACATCGAAATAGATAGGCAATTGGGCAACCAACAATGCTATCAGAAACTATCAGGCGCCCAACCATGGAACTGACGGAGGAAATAGCGAGTGTTATGAGTCATGCGCATGATCAAAAGGGGATCTGTAAGGATGAATTTATCTTTTTGACTAGACCACATCCAACTATCCCAGCCTTCTACATGCTACCCAAAATGCATAAAAATGCGGTTAGCCCTCCAGGACGTCGTATTGTGTCAGCAATAGGCTCACCGTTGGAGCCACGCTCCATCTATGCAGATGCCTTCTTAAGACTGTTTGTTGCTAAGATGAAGTCATATATTCAAGACACCACAGTGATGATTCACACCATCACAAACTTACACCCCAGACCTAATGACATCTTGGTCACCCTTGATGTGGAATCATTATACACTAACATTCCGCAAGACCATTGTTTAGAAGCTTTAGGTCAATACCTTGAGAAAAGGGCAGACCTGACAGTTCCCTCCAATTTCATCACCGAATGTATTAGACTGGCACTCACAACGAATTTCTTTCTATGTAGTAACACTTTCTATCAACAAAGACATGGCACATCGATGGGAGCAACATTTGCTCCTGGCTTGGCCAATCTTTACATGGATCATTACAAAACAAATGTCATTTATGCAGATACGAATCCCTTCCATGACCACATCACCTCGTGGCATCGTTAGATTGACAACATTTTCATGCTGTGGAATGGCAGTCAGGAAGAGTTAGAAAGGTTCCTTCTGTGGCTCAATAGCCAAACTTTCACCATCAAATTCACTATGACCCATAATAGTGAGAGTATTGTATTTCTTGACCTAAAGATCTTTAAAAAGAATGACCAAATGTTGGGTACTACATTGTACAAAAAACTAACAGACAAGAACACACTATTACTCTATAGCAGTTTTCATCCATCCAGTCTCTGGGAAAACTTACCCTATGGGCAATTCCTAAGAATCTGACGGAATTGTAGTGAAATTGATGATTTTAAAATCAACAGCAAGGAACTTAGTAAGAAACTGCAATATAGACAGTATCCTCGTCAAATTATCAGGCGATCCATGAAATGAGCATGCATTGCGAATCATGAAGTCATCTTACAAAAACATACTAAACCTCAAGAAGAAAGAATGACTTGCATTTCATCTTTTTCCCCACTAAGCAATGATTTCAGAAGGATCATACTTAGAAATTGGAAAACAGTACAAACGGAAGACTTCAAACCCAATCGCCGAGATTTGCATTCAAACGAATGCCGATTCTCCGGGACAAATTAGTTCACACTTACCCAATGAACAAAACCGAGACACTGATGCAGCCAACATTATGGGGACTACCTCCAGTCTGTGGACATTTTTCATGCAGACAATGTTCGGTATGCCACCTTACTAAGAATTTGAAGCAAATTGACCTCAATGGTCGTGTGTGGAAATACGGGTCCTTTTCAAATTGCCTGACTAAGTGGGTAATTTATGGGATAAAATGCCCCTGTGGGTTGATATATGTGGGCAAAACCATTCAACCGGTGAAACTATGAATAGGGGAACATCGTTCAGCAATCCGTAACAGGACCCCCGACAAACCTTTAGTAGCCCACTATCTAGAGGCTAAGCATACCTGCGAAGATATGTTTTGGTTCGTCATCCAAACCACGAAAGCACACCCACGAGGTGGCAACAGAGATCTGTCCCTAAAAAAATTGGAGCAGAAATGGATTTATAATCTAAAAACTGCCCAATTTGGACTGAACATTGCCGTGGAATGGAATCTCTTTATCCATTAATATCGGTCTGCACACTAATACATCCGTAAGTCATGAAAAAGGTGGTATCCATTATTTCAATGGATGCCTCCATGCAGTACACCACAGAGGTCGTGTGAGATGTGTTTCCATGCATGGAAAGAATCTTGACACTGCGATGCTCCATTAGCGCTTTCCAATATGCGGATAAGCTTTGCTTTCTCCTAATGGTGTTTAGTATTTATTTCCAGCATATGTGGGCAGATATGGTGAAACACAGAGCCACTAATATATGTGGCACCCCCCTATACAGACAGAGCTCAAGTATACTTTCTGTTGCCTGTAAATGACACTGATGCCTATAAAATTACATTTAAACATTCCAAGATGGCATGCTTGTATCAGCACGATCTAGGTGTCACAGTATAGTGTCGGCTCTGTCCTCTCTGTCTAGTTCCAGACAAGCTGACAGAAGAGGCAGGTAGTCCGTCGTCTGTGTTTAATTTCCAACTTGAAAACTCGGGTGCCTTGCTGTCTCAGCCCGCTGCTTCGTGAAGTCTTTTGGATGCGAACACAAGCATGTAGAGGTAAGCCCTGAGCATTCGATGTGCTTGTTTTATACATACAGGACGAATACGGCACGAAAACGCTAGTTGCTCATTGACTCATTCTCTTTAAATTAATAGAGGACAAACTTTTCGAGTGCGACGCGTACGCGCGAGAAACGAAGCCGTAAGGCTGAATGCAGATGGTGTTTGGGATACATACTTCTAAGTAAGTGCCATGCCCTTCTGAACTACTAGTCATTGATAGACATTATAAGCACCAACCAAAATAAAAGGGTATAGGACTAATATATTTTCATGTCTTATTCCAAATAGACTCCATGGTGCATTGTGGGACTAGTAGTCCTGAATGATCCATCTGGGTACAATTCACTCCCAGCACGTGATCCTGGAAATTCGAACATGACTCACGTCAACATAAGACGGTAATGATTCATTTTCGATATGTATAATAGTGACAATAAGTAATTTGTGGTCACATTATTACTGATTCCAAATATATTTGTTTATAGTACGGAATTCTTCTGACGGATTCATCTGCCGCCAGACTAGATTGACCAGTGTAATCTTCTCACCCTCTACACCCCAACAAACTGACAAAAGGTTAGTAGGACTGCTACCCTGTTATTCACAACATCTATACCACCATCATAAAGGTTTTTTACATCAAGTTTATACTTGCTCCATTTTATCTATCACCAGGTTATATAGGCGCCATGCAGACAGTGAAACCTTTTTCAAAACCAGCTGCGTCCTGAAGACGAGTCCCGGGATATTACTGGTGAGACTTAAACTGCAACAGTGTTGTCCTCTGCCCCGGAAACACATTAGAGTGTAGACACTATTATACCATGGCCCTCATTACGACCCTTGCGGAAAGCGACTGACCGGAGCGCCACAGCGTAAATAGCGTTTCCGCCATTGTACGAAGGAGCAAAGTGCGGCCCATTCCGACCCATCGGGCACGAGCACCACGCCACGGCGGAAGTGCAAAGTCCGCGATGGCGGAAATGACCCCAAAACGGCCCACACCGCCGCCGTACGGCGCCCTAGGTGCAATACCGCCACCCCTCTTAGCGGTCACCGCAGTGTGCGCCTACCGGAAAGTACGGTGCCCGGAAATATACGGAAACGGAAGTTAAAACATGGGCCCGGAACGGGAAACATCCCGGCGTACACCTATAAAAACACTAAAACCACACAACCACTAAAATCACTACCCTGAAACACACCCCAACCCGTCAACCACCCTAGCGAAACCAAGAAAAATGGGAAAAGTAGCGAAGAAAGCGTGCGACCGCAAGCGGCAGGTCCACTTCTCCCGTGAGGAACTCACCGTGCTAACAGAGACCCTCCAGGAGAATGCTGCCGTCGTCTTCTCCACGCAAATGACCAGGACGGCACTTGCAAACAAGAAGGCCATATGGGCTCTGGTGGCACAGCGGGTAAGTGCGGTGGGGACCGCACCCCGCACCCCACAGCAATGCCGCAAGCGATGGGACGACCTGCGGATACGCGTCCGCAGCATACTCTCTGCCAACCGCAACATTGCCACAGCCACCGGGGGAGGTCCTGAATCACCCATCAAGTTGACCCCCTGGGAAGAAATCTGTGCCTCCACCATCGGAATGGAGAGCATAGAGGGAGTCGGAGGGATGGAGAAAGGAGTGCAGACATCCGAAGATTCAGGTAGGTGGGCCAGATAAAACAATGCCAAATCCACACAGTCCATCCATGTGAAGTACCATGCGTCCACATAGTGCAACAGAAACACATGTCCAGGAGAACGTCCACACACATCGGCCTGAAAGCGCACGTCACAACCCACAATAAATACATAAATAATTAAAAACCCCTAATACACGCACTACACGTGCAGCAGGCACACCCTAACTGCAGGCTGCCAAACAACTGCACCCTCACTCCACACACAAATCAAAGCACCTCCAAGACCCCGACCCAAATCACCCTCAGGTACCACCCCAATGCATGTGATACAATGCCATTCCAATTCCCACTGACCCATCAATAACCCTCGCCCTCCTTTACTCCACCACAGGGTCCGATCCAAACGACGAGCTACAGGACACCCCTACCAGCACACCTGCAAAGAGGGCCAAGACCAACGGCCAGAGACCCTCCACCTCAGCTGCACGCATCAAGACACGGCAGCAGCACAAATCAGGTGGCAGCACAGAGGAGGGAACATCAACAGGCACCCCAGCAGCCAGCATGCCCACAACACCACCACCACAGGTCCCCCCAATGGATGCCACAGAAGGCACTGCCTCTGGTGGCAGCAGCACCATAGGTGACACCCCATTGATGGCAGCATGCTCGGACACAGAAAACGGGGATGCCGAAGTCAGATCCATCCATGACCTGTCCCAATCCCCCTGTCTGTCCCATCCCGTACAACATGAGGATACCACGCAGGGGCACCCACAAGACGACGACTGGCCATCCCCCACAAGCCCTGTGGCAAGGCAACATGAGGTCAACAGCCCCTCTGTGACACCCCCGCAAATGGCCATGGCCCAGCAGAGGCAACAGTCCCTCGACCAGTTGATCGAACAACAGCAGCAACTGGCCACACTCCTCAAGGACCATGCCGATGAATGTGGGGGCACTAAGGCAGACATAGAAACATCAACTGAGACACTTAGGGCAGAAATGGAGAGAGGTACAGAGACGCTAAGGGCACAAATTGAGAGAAGCACCGAGAGCCTGAGGGGGGAACTGCATGCGACGTCCAAAGACGTATGTGCCGAACTTGCCGCAGTGCGCCGTGTGCTCACTGAGCTCTCGCAAACCCTTAGGGACATGCATGGACGTGAGCAGGCAGACACATCATCCGTTGCAAGTTCCGTCCAGGGCAGCCCCCAACGTAGATCTGGAAGGAACCTGCGCTCCACAGGCAGGGGTGCCCCTGATACCCGCAGAGGGGGCATGCAATAGCGACAGCCCACTGACAATGAGCATCTTTGGACACTGGTGTTCGGGGGGGAGGTAGGAGGGTGGAGGGGGTGTGTTGGGCTCACTTGGGTGGCGGGTCGATAGGGTGTTCAACATGATATCACATATGCCATAAAAAGTGCACGATCAACCAATGAGAAGTGTGGACATTGATCTTTGTGTACTAGGCCATCATAGGCGTACAGTCCATATTGTGCATGTCCCAGACACACGCAGTGCCACGAGTCCCGTGTCCATGTATCAGCCACCAGGCGTGAGTGCTAGAAGCATACATCAATGAGATGCTGACGAATGTCACGGGCCTCCGGTGCCTCGCAGACTCCATGAGGTGCTGCCACATCCCCACCCTCATCATGACCATCATCAGGTGCTTGCAGTTCAGCGTCAGGGGGCATGGGCACATTTCTACGTACGCACATGTTGTGGAGCATGACACATGCCATCACCATCTTTGCAACCTTCTCATGGCGGTACAGGAGTGCACCGCCAGACCTGCTGAGGCAGCGGAAACGGGTCTTCAGTAGGCCGAATGCCTGTTCAATGACTACACGGGTACGTGAGTGGGCATGGTTGTAGTCCTCCTCATGCTGGTCCCGTGGGTTCCGGACTGGTGTGAGGAGCCATCTCTTCAGTGGATATCCAGCATCACCTGTATGTGGACGAGAAACGTATGATGTGGAATGCCATTGATACGTACGCACACCCCCCCCCCCTTCCTGGCAGGTCATTGACAATTCACATACCCCACATCATCATGCATGTAATGAGACTCACCGAGTAGCCAGGATCTGTTCCCTGCGTGTCGCTCCATGTAGCGTGGTATTGTAGAGTTCCTCAAGACCATAGAATCATGGGTTGATCCAGGGAATCGGGCACAACAATGTGTAATGATCCTGTTGGAGTCACACACCATCTGTACATTCAGGGAATGAAATTGTTTTCGGTTGCGGTACTGGGCCTCCATGGCATGTGGGACGACCAATTCAACATGGGTGCAGTCGATGGCACCAATGCAACCCGGTATGCCGGCAAGTGCATGGAATCCCACTTTTGTGTTGGTTATTTCCTGCTCCGAGCGTGGTAGAGAGATGTAGTCGTCTGCGTGCTTCAGGAGGGCATCGAGCACTTGCAATAGTGTCCGTGAGAACAGTGGCTGAGAAATGCCATGCAACTGTCCGACTGTGTGCTGGTAGGTGCCTGTGGCCAGGAAGTGGAGTACAGACACCACCTTCAGTAGGGGTGGGATGGCGGTTGGGCTATCTATCATGCTGACAAGGTCAGCCTGTGTCATGTCCACAATGGCGGCTATGGTGTCCCGGTCCAGACGGTAGAGGGTGTGGATCTGCTCATCAGTGAGGTTGAACGGATGTGCTCGGAGGCGTGGAATTGCGGGCTGCCTGCGTGGTGGTAGTGGCTGTGCTGGTGGGCCTTGCTGGCCCTGCCTTAGCCTCCTCCTCCTCCTGCGTCTCCTCCGTGCGGCTGGTTGTAGTTGGTGTTCGTCTACTTCTTGGAGTCGGAGCACTTGCAGTGCTATCAGGTCCCCCAGGGCCAACATCGCGAGTCCTGCCGGTAGCATTTCGGTGTGGTTGTGGGAGGAGACTGGCTGTGCAATTTATGTGTTTTCAGGCTGTATGGCCTCCACCTGTGGTGATTGATTCCACCTGTGCAAACTGCTCTCCCCTTTGGCCGAGCATGTCCCGCGCACAACGCTGCAATTCGGGGAATTGTATCTTGCTATTGCAATCATGTATTTGTACCCGATGGCCGTGTAAGATTGGTTGATATGTTCATTCTGCTGTGGTCCCATTGTTTCACATACTATCTGTGCAGTCGCGAACAGACTTGTGAGGGGTCAGTGGGACGTAGTACTCGAGTAACGGTGGGCCCTCATGCATCACTGTACCGAGTTGCAACGACGGGCGGGGCGTCCCATTCGTGGGTGAAGGCAGTTGCCATTTTCACACACAGCCGCACTCGATGGAATAATTAGTGATTTCAAACGGCCACAGATGCCTTTTCGACGTGATGTTGCAAATGAGGAATTCGAAGGGCGGCGCTTTCGGTTTCCAGCTAGCGGCGAGGAGATGCCCACAGGTCTGACTGCAAATGTAACGTTCTATTGTTCTATGTCCTTGAGACAGGGCCCATGGCGAGGGAGCAATGATTGATATGAATAGTTTGGGATGCGCAATAGCTACGTGGGCGATGAGGCCGTCCGTTCCCAAATACATGTTACTTCACAACACTGGAATTACGGGCTGGGGCACTGTGGATTTAGCAGGCTGCATAACGCACAGACTCAATGGATGTTTCTAATGTTATGTGAGTAATTATTCAGGCATTTTGATCCCGGGATGAGGGAATGATGGATGGATGCATGGGCAGGTGATTTGATACAGAGTTTGCCATGTACAGGGCTTCTTGGGATCTATCCGCCTCCCCTACGCTATGTGATGCAGGGCTGCCATAGTGGGACCATCGTCCATCTGGCCTTGTTGAGCCCTCCCTGTCTCGAGGCGCCCTCAGACACTCGTTTGTGATGGTGTTTGCACCTCGATATAGATGGTTATGAGTCGCAAGTGGTTTTGGGGTGGTGATGTTCCTTTGGAGTGGGCTAGCATGCATATGGCTGTGGATTTCGTGTGATCATTGAAGTGAGTTGTTGGTATGTAGTTCTGATGGCCATTCTGTTCTTTTTCTTTTCTTTTGGTTGACAGGTATCTCCTCCCCTTTTGCCACTGCCATCTGTATGCCACTCCTGCAGATGGAATTTACTCCCGACACCTGCTGCTTCGTGTTAATCAGTGGAGCAGCATTACGATCTTATGGGACGATCGCCAATGGGCCACATGCCCTTACGCAGTACTGGTGGCTCGGAGCAACATTTCGGCCTTTCAGCTGGACTAGTGCCTCCCCATTGGGACGGCCCTGCGGTTCTGTGCGCTTCCATGTTGCCTTTTCGTACGTGAATGTGGCTCTGTGTACCATGGGGGAACAGGGCGACACACAGGTAGTGGCTGGTCATTTCTTGCGGAAGCAGCCCACAATGGTGATTTGTGTTTTGGAGTTCATGGCCTGATGGCTGTATGGGCTTGGTGATTTTGATGTGCATAAAATTTCTATTCTGATTTGGCCCGTGTAGCGTTTTTCTTTGCAAGTGATGTGGCATATGCCTATTTGGGGGGCGATGTATTGTGAGGAGATCTGCATTGGGTTCCAGCTTCGGGGTTTAGTTGCGTGGTACTGTGCTGTGCGCGTTTGCCTACGAAGCCCAGTGAGGTCAGGGATGGGGGCTGCCAATATGCCAGTTTGAATGTTGTCATGCTCAGGGGCGGGGGATTGGGTTTTGTGTAACAGATGCCGGTCAGCCAGGTGGACTGGTGGAATGATGTGGTTTTCGGAATATTGCTGGTCACAGGTGCCTGTGTTTGCGTGCGTTTCTTGGTGGGGGACTGTGGTCATGTCCATTGGGATGGCTTCTGTATTCGTGCCATCTGTGCCCTGCAGCTCCCATTGGCCCCTCTTGTGTTTCTTTTGTTCGTTGGCATGCATGGGTGACTTGTACATTTCAATGGTTGCATTGTGGCTTCATTGCACCTACGGGGAGTTGTACTTTGTGGGCAGGGAGCGGTGTACAGGCACTCAGTGGGGCCGTTTACGGTTGATTCGCGATGCCGTACTTCTCGCCATGGCGGAATGGTACATTACGCCGTGCCTGATGGCGTTAGGTACATGTCCGCTAGAGTCGGAATTGGCGTACCGTTGCACCATGGTGGTGTTTGCGGTTTGGCATGGCGCGCGCGCGCGTGCTTGGTGCAGTTAGCGTTGGCGTTCACTACGGTGTCGCTAATGGCTTCGTACTTTGCGGTGACGGGTCATAGTCGCACCGAGCGCTATTCGATGGCGGTATTGCATTTCCGCCATCGTTTTTCGATTTCCGCCAGGGTCGTAATGAGGGCCATAATGTTTATTTTATGAATTTTAGTATAATTGTTTGGGAGAAATATGATTAAAATATGTTAACTTTGATATATTGACCTTGGAGGTATATATAATTTGATGATACCTTCATTTTGAATAACTGAGTAGCTTCCATGGTGTGGTAGAGGTGGGTAGCTGGTGGTGAATGTGCCCTGGTTTTTCATCTTTTGAGCATGGTGCCTTTGCAAATGAAACTATGGGGATTATCCATCAGTTGTCGGGGGTGTGGTTCACAGGGAGGGGCGGTGATATATTTCCCCAAACCTTGATGCAGTGAGGTTGACAGAGATGGACAGATGCAGAGTGCTTATCGTGGGTGATAACTTTGTGCAAGATGTGCACAGGTATGCCGTGGAAAGAGGCTTTGATACTAACTTTCAGTTGGAAGGAGTGGAGGCTTTTTGGGGCACAGTCTATGAGTGGGGTTTCGGTGCCACGGTTTTCCTTTCTACATGTGTGGCCTCTGTCAGTACTGTAGATGTTGTGGTTGTGCATTATGGAGCACTACATTTGGGGTACATGTCATGCTCACGCTTGCTCTGTTACCTTAAGAAGTTGATGACAGAAGTGATGCAGATTTTTCCCACTGCCAAGGTGATTTTCTCCTCCATAGCACCAAGAGGTGCATGGGACCATGCCAGTGTAATTTGCCCACAGACAGAGGTCAGGAGGTGTTTCATGAACAGAAGCATGTGCTGTGCAGTGCTGGGATGTTCTGCACCGACTATGACAGCATTAACGAGCAAGATCTGCAATGATTCCAAAGAAATGACTTTTTTTACCTCCATTGGCAATGCTGTTTTGTTTGCCACTCTGCACAAAGCATTGCAGACAATCCTGTAGAACTGGAAGAGACGCATTCACGTTCAGTCCGTACAAATGTCAGGAGGAGAAGCAAACAGAAACTCATCAAAATAATAATTAATGCAAGCGCGTACATAACAAAAACAGGACAAAAAATAATTAAAAAAACCTTTCAGTACTACAGACTCAAACCCATGCCCTGTTTTACACTTCCCCTCCCTAGCACAAAAACTCAGCAGATTACGCTGTACTTTAATGCTTCCATGTGCCACATCAAGCCATTTGCTGGATGGGAGCCATGGAAATTAAACTGTGGAGAGAAAGACACTGCTCTATAAGGTTGGTGGGTCTGGTGTGTGCGCAAACACTGTGCCAGAAGGTCTCTGCACAAAGAAGTGCAGAAGGCTATCCTGGGTGTATGCATGAACTGTATGTATTTGTTTGCAGTTTGTAACATGCAAGCTGTGCTGCGTTTGCGTGATATTTCTTTAAAAGTGTTCAGTATGTGGGGTGCTGCGGAAAACAAAAACCAACTTTGCAGTGTACACGGTAAGTGGCAGGCATCCTACTGTTGTGCATGCATTGTGTGTATGATATCATATGATGTGCAATTGTATGCTATGGCAATCGTAATGCACCTACACACACATCTAGCAAAGCGCAACGAGGCAAGGGAGCGGAAACAGAGGGGAGACGGAGAAAACAACCCTACTAGGCCAAGTGTGACTTAGATTGCCCAAGTGCATGGGTGGAGGGAGGGGAAGGTACAGTATATGGGAAGAAGAACAAATGACAATAAGTAAAAATACAGGCCAAATGTGCCAAGTGCACGGATAAGTGCACACAACAGGTGGTGGATGTACTGTTAGTTATACAGAAAACAGTCCTCAAGTGCAAGGTTTGCTAGAAAGCCAGTGCAGGGGTTCGCCTGGCGGGGGGAGGTGACATGGGCCCGACATCACACAGTCACCAGGTAACCACTGCAGAATCAATTTACGTTAGGCAGTTAGCCAGGGAGAGGAGCAGAAACAGCAGAGAAAGGCTTTGAAGTGCTTGCGGAACCGGCGGTGGTTCTGCTCAAGTATCAGGGAGGCAGAGAGGCTGTTGCAGAGGGAGGCCCAAGGCAGAAAAGCACATCTACCATCAACTTATTTTTTGCAGAAGTGCCTGACCCTGAGGGAGTTGGAGGCAGATGAGGGAAGAGCTTGCTCACGTAGAAATATAGGGTGTTAGAGTTGAAGGTTTTGAGGTTCCAGGGCCCAGAAGGCCTTCTGCATAATGCAGTCTTCTCACTTTATTCCTCGCAGCCACTGGGAACTATTGTCGACATTTCAGTGCAGGAGAGATACCATCCCAAGTCGCGCACTCCTCTTCTGGATGCATTCCACAGAGAGCAGAGAATAGAAGGGGGCAGATTTAAAAAGAGCCTGTTGCAATAGTACAGCCTAGACAGACGTACAGCTGTGCAGACAGTGATCTTTTGGAATGTTGCTTTTGCTTGGTACGAATCATTCAATGCTGCTATTGGTGGCATCTTTTTTATGATTTATGTTGGAGGTGGGTTAGTGGGGAAAACATTTCGTAGCATTTTTGGAAGGAAAGCAGAGAATTCCTGTTTCGATGTTACACTGTATGATATGGGTAAATGAGAATGCAGCAAACACATATCACTGAAGTGCCACTTCATGGTAGGGGATGGGATAAAAACCAGTATGCTTTTAAAGAACGTAATGGTTGCTCAGTGGCAGATACCGTGAGCAGAAGCACTTATAACACAGTCATACACATAGTGCAGAAAAAGTTTCCGTAACTCCATTTTGTGGTGATGGGTGCGCATGTGGATGAATGTGGATGCACAAATCTTGCAATCTTTTACTGAACTTTCTAGAGTATGGGATAATGCTCCTGGATGTTGTTTCCGAGCCAGAGGCAAGAAGGTGTCTCATCAACAGAAGCATGTATAGTTTTTGGTCTGCTTCTGGGATGTTCTTCTGCAACAATTACCTCATTAGTTGTGGAAATGCTGAATTTTTCCAAGCAAATTGCATTTCTTTGTCGCCCATTGGTAATGCTGTTTTGTTTGCCCGCCTACAAGATGCGGAGAAGAGTTTACTGTAATAATGTCTGCACAAGAAAACACAAAATCAAATAAAAAGTGAAAAAAGTGTTTCTCCAGAGGCATCTAAAAAAAAAAGGCTCTTTTCACAGCCGACCCTATCAACGACCCCCACCCCACCCTGGTTATTCCTTCATGCTCGCACGCAGCACAAAAATGACATCTGGGGATTTTCAGGATGGCGGCCATGGAAATGGGACTATGGAGCCACAGGGATTGCCTAACAATGTTTCTGGGCGTGGTTTGTACACAGAGGACTGTTGTACAGAACTGATACTGTTTCATGGAGAGCTGTTCAATGTCATTGGTGGAAGCGTGTTGAACTTTTTAACAGTACGCAATGATGGCGTGCCGCAAAGAAGAAATTGGAAAGGGAAGAAGGAATGTTTCTGCTTCATTGGGACACGGCCCTCGCTGTCCTTGGGGAAATGCACGTGCACATACTCCCGTTTTCCGCTAGCTAGCCATGACATTGGGACAATGGGGACTATCACTGCTGCGGGTGTTGGTCACAGCAAGGCCTGTTCATAATTTTCTCCATTACTGTGCGTAGTCAGCCGGGCTGACATGGTTGCTATTAGCTGCAGACGCACTGTAGTACAGCAAATTTGGTGCACCATTACTTACAGGGCCAACCTATGTGGCCTGCTACTCTGTTCCAAAAAACTCTAAACAGATTGCAGAGCACCTCTGGGGTTTACCCTTTGTAGGGTTGCTGTGGACAACTTTCACCCGGAAAGCAGGCCTACATTGTTCCAAAACATACATACATGTACAACGGCACATTGTGGTGTGTTTGTATGCGTGTACTTTCCGAAAAACACTCTGTACATTGATCAACCCTGCACTTTGCCGCTGTTCGAGAGTCCGACTCTTGTCCCCGAGAAAAAGGGCCCACGCGCAGCGTAGGTGCGGTCGTATGGTGACGTCGCAACTGTTCTCCTTTGGGACGGCTTTCTGCTGCACACGTCAAAATGAAGGTAGCATCGGTGTCCTATGCACACTGTTGCCACTTCTCTACTGACTAATAGTGTGCCACAAGTACGCCGACCATTTTGGGAGATGCTGGCTATTTATAGGGTACAGCAAGTGGAATGTTTACCTGTAGAACGTGGGGGGACGCCTGACCTAATTAACATTCCTACACCTATGCTGCACAGTGGCGATATTACCAGAACACAGAGGAACAGATACACATGCGTGTACTTGCACTACACACAAACGTCCGCTCCCACACGCAATGATAGGTGGCGGACAACATGCGGACATGCAGAGCCTGCTGGCGGCGTACGGATGCCTCCATTGTCATTATGGATATGCCGGACAGCTGCGGGGTCCGTAGGACACCTACCTTTTTGTTAATTGTGGTCATTGCAACAAGGACTGTGTGCCGCTGCGTCAGAACCCTATTTTAGGAAAAAAAGTATACCACACAAACACTCAGCAACATTTTCATTATTACCGTTTACTTGTACACATGCATACACCCCATTAGGAAAGGGAATTGGCAACAGAAGTGGATACTTATTGTGGGGAAACGGGGATTTGCACAACTTGGTTGTGAGGGGAGGAAGAGATTGATGTGTCACTGTAACGTCTCCGATGAAATGGATGAAATGGTTTTTGAGGGGATGGCGGGCTCCGACATGTGGAAGGAGTACACATGCAGGTGTGCCAGTGCTGTTTTATTTTCTCCAAAATATATCCTTTTACGCACCCTTTAAAGTGGCACAATTGTTCACCAATTTTTCCACTTTGACTTCCACGCTGTTTGTTTCCCTGTGCACAGAGTTTCTTTCCTTTCCTATGCCCTTACGCTGTTGTGGAAGGGTTGCCGCTTGTACTGCCTTGCTTTCCTTTCCAATATGATCTCTTACCGAAAAGAGAATGTGTTTGGTGCACATGCAGCAATATATATTACTTAATTTACCGTTCAAACTACTGTGCGTACCAATGGGGTCACTATAGAAAGTCATTGCGTCATGAGGGACATTTTCTTCCTGCCACTCTAAGGTGCTTGCCATTGCTGCGTTACAAAAAGACATGTAACGCTTCTGTACTATTGCATACTGCAGCGCCTGTGCAATTATTAGACTAAGTTTAGTGTCCCTACTACATTGTAGTGACATTCAGGTGTTAGCACTTTCCAGTCGTTACTCTGGCCATCCGTTCTTTGTTCCCCTTTACAGTAGCAGTGCAGTAAGATTGTTGAAGGCAGACGTCACTTCTTTTGTTGATGCATTCAGTTATGGTGTACTCCATACGCCTTTGTCCTGTTTGCTTCATAAGTACACAATTTGCAAACCTACGCTATTTTCCCCTGCAATTCTTGCACATGGTGCAGCTTGTCTATGTTCATTGTGTTTGGTGATTGGTACCGCTATGTAAGAGAGCACCTGCCTTCCTCAGCAGGTTGGATGCCACCCGATGTCCGCAGACAGACACATAGCCCGCAACTGCTGTCTGCATTAACATGGTGCCAGCTTTTTCACTATGTTGCACAGTTCTTCTTTACAAACTAAGGGTATCCTGCTCAAAACCAATAAAATTCACTTTGTTAAAGGGACGTTATGGTTAAGTTGCACTAGTAAAAACCTATGCAATTCAATGGACAAACGTTGTTACAGGGAAGTTATGGTGACGGGTAAGTTTGCTCCATGGACAGAAGTGTCATTGGATCGCGTTACGGCGTGGTGTTGGAGAAGTTTGGACGTGGCCGGTGGTTGGCTGGAGGGAAGAGGGCTGTGCATCATAATTTTTGGAGAAAGCCGCCATGGCATATCGGAGAACAGTGCAGCGGCGGCAGGGTTGGCAGAGTCTGCAAAATGTACCGTATGCATTGTACCAGCGGCCATAAAGGAAGGAATGGCTGGGGGAGTGAGAAGTGGTTCATGTGACATACGTAGGCTACTATTTTCTGTGGTGATTGTAGGCAGCTGTAGTAATGGTCCTTTAGTTTCTGCCGTGACCTGTTTGCGGGAAACTGCTTTCGTGATGAGTGGTGGCAGCTCATTTGCAGATGAGGAGTGAATTGCACATGAGATAGGTTGGGTGGGAGCGCTGCGGATGGAAAGCAGTAGTTGGGCACATGGAGGCATGCATGGGTGAATGATGGTGCGGTGGATCTGTGGAAAGATTACACTGTTAGGTGCATGGTTAAAGGCCATGCACTGAGGAGCATAGAGCAGCATCATAGACACCGCAGGAAGGCATATTTCAGTCTGCATCTGCTACAGCGTGGTGCTTGCAAAGTGAGGTGTGTGCCGATTGGTTGCAGTAGCATTAGTGCTGCAAACTGAATATGGGTAGGTTGGCAGTGACACAGTACTTTGTGCATGGCTGTGCGTAGAGGTGGTGGAGGATGTGGTATGTTTGTGCATTCTGGTAAGTGCGACCTATGTTTGTGATTGCATGTTTTATGGTGTGGGGGAGTTGGGGTGAAGTGCTGCTACCTACGTGTGGTACGTTTCTGCAAAATGGTAGCTGCCCACGTGGCCATCATGTTAACTGTTGGCATTTGCTGCTGCATAGCGCCATGGTGGTGTACGGGTTGGGTAGGAGTGTTGGTGGCAGTGGTGTCTATGTGCATTGTCGCAGAAGATGACATGGAGACATGCATGGTGGCATTACGTTGCTGTGAGTGTATTCAAGGCCTAGAACATTGGATGCAGGGCCGAAGGCCGTAGGCCGTAGGCCGAATGCCATGCATTCAAGAGCCTAGGCCTTGGGGACACGCACACCATTAATGCATTTTTCAATGTGCATGAGTAAGAGGGTGGTGGCATGTGAGGAATGGGTGTGGAGCCTGTTAGGCAAAGATTGTATGCAGTACCCTCTGGGAACACTACAAACAACTATGACTACAGGTATAGGCAACCCAAACTTTGGTATAAGCTTGTACTACACAGTTTTGGTAGCGTGTTGAGCAGCCGGGCTTATCTCAAGAGGGGAAATGTGAGCTGTAGTGGAGTTACACAAAGATTCACAGTTACAGGTATTCAGATAAACTCTTACACACAAGGTCTCTTGAATAAACAATTAATAATTTATCTATCAGTCAGTTATAAAGCCTTCTTCAGAAGGGAGCAATAGAATAGTAACACACAAATATACTTCAATACTGTACACTCTGAGATTCTGAATCAGACAAGGCCCTTTTGAGTTTGCTCGCAGACACAACCCCAAATAA